>NC_087208.1:28457644-28459912 GCF_015104395.2 Macrobrachium nipponense
CAGATTCATTCATGCGCGCCATCTAGGAACCTTGGGCATCCAAATTCCAAGTGGCCTAAATATATTGGCGTTAATTATGAATGCCGGTCTTCAGGAGTGTTCATTAAGAAGAACGGAGATACGCCATAATAGGGTCCGGATAGGGGTCATGAGGGGTCACTTCAAACACGCCTCACCGCCCCCCTCCCCCCCTCCACACAACGCTCTTGCGGGCTGGGGAAGATTCGTTGCCTTTGTATTGTAAGTTTGCCGTTGTTGACATAGGTATCATTCCAGAAAAGGCTCAAGTTAGTTTTCTCTCTCTCTCTCTCTCTCTCTCTCTCTCTCTCTCTCATCCAGACATGACGCCTATAATGTGCTAAAAGCTCCGTGGAGTTTTGTTGATAATAATTTGTTCTTAAGCTACAAATGTCCTTAAATATCCAATTCGCTCTAAAATAATATATTTTTATGTTAACCAAAGGGGAGTTTCTGAGCTGATAATAATTCCGCCCTCTACTATGAGATTCAGGGCCTCTGTAACACGGTTTTTTGGACTTTGCTCCTTATCAAAGCATAGGATGTAGCTGAAAGTATATTTTACAACCACACATAAATTTTAGCAGCATTATCAATGACCTAAACCTGATAGTTTTAATTTCTATAGAGTAAAAATTATCCAGCCGATGCCATGGCCAATGATTACGAGCCAAGAGTCGAAAACATTCATTACGTAAGCAAGGTAAACAACATTTGACGAAATGTTGCCCCGCCCATCCACCACAGAAACTCATTCACCTTATTCCATCGGCTCTGAAACCATAGCAGTCAATAATGGCTAGCAGGATTTGGAATTTTCCCCGTGGTTGCAAAGCTGCATTTGTCTTACGACTTGCAACTCTTTACAGTCAAGAGAAAGCCCGTGGCCATGACAAAGACTTTATGAATGGCGGAATGATACATAGATGTGGGTGGGGTATCTTTACTAGCATAGTAATACTACTGTAGTAATAGCAGTAATATACATGAATTAAACGTTTAGGCCAACTGCTGGGATCCTTGAGGATTATTTAGCACTTCTTGCATCTACTCGAGAAATGAGTTTTTATAGCCAGAAGTTAAATTTTCTAATCCAACAATGCCCATGATAGCCTTCAGTGTTATCCTGAATTATAACGAGGCCAAAGTGGGTGGAGCCTCATGAAGTCATCATTCTGACGATAATTATTAATGAAGGTTCAAAGCCAAAATGCGGTAACGGCTATTTTTTTTTTTTTTTTTTTTTTTTTTAGTAAATAGGTAGATAGCCAATAAATAAAATTGCTTGACATTGGATATAGCAGTTATCAAATCAAGCTTGTCTACTATGTTTTTGAAAATTACCAACTATTCCCTACATCTTGTCAATCTGATTGTGACCTATAAAGTAGACTGTAATTTCTTAGGAAACTTATTTTGGAGTTAGACTAATAATCGAAGTGTTTTTGTATTTATTAACATATTTTGTTGGTTTGTTCATTATGACAATTATCAGTGGAGAGGTTTCAGAGTTCATAAAGGTGTACTGCTTAGCTTGTATTTACATTTTTGTCATTGTTGCCAGAGGCCTAGCCTTCGTTACGTATAGCCAATCACCCATCGAGAAAGAAGGAAGAAATGCTGTCATAAGTTACGTAACGAGTGCGTTCGAAACCTTTTCTCTGAGTAAGTTGGCCCGTCTTCAAAAAAGGTCACTTTTACATTATAAGTACCAAATTTATTCAACCTACGTAATGCAGAATACAGTCAAAATTTATGTGTAGATATAATGTGTATTCTGAATAAGCGTTATATTTATGAAATGCATAGATAAAAAGTTATTGCGAAAAAACCGTGTCACAGAGGCCCTGAATCTTATAGTAGTGGGTTCAAACACGTGTGTCTGTGTATGTACTCAAGAATATCTATTGTTTTTTTTTTTTTTTTTCAACGAAAACCTCTGTTGTTTGATGACAATCCACTCCCCAGAACTATTTCGCCATTGTTCATTACACGAGTCAGAAGGAAGAAGGCTTCTCCGGCGCGCCTGACTCAATTGAAAATAAGCGTTTCCAATTCAGTAATTAATAACGATTTCCCCCATCTAAGGCAACGGGGGGATGTGGGAGGGGATTCAGGGAGTGAGAGGGACGGTCGGGAGCGTAATGGTCTCGTCTACGGGAATGGGAAATACATCGTTTATAAGCGAGACTGAACACTTTTATATCCAACGCTCGTCTAGACACAGGAATCTTGCAGACAGTCCCAAAC
>NC_087208.1:28460412-28559926 GCF_015104395.2 Macrobrachium nipponense
AGACAGTCCCAAACGATAAGAGACATACATACATACATACACCGATTTATGGTGCCTACAAGATTTAAAAAGTATTTAAGTATTATTCATTCAGGCTCGGAGCTTATTTCCATCTATTTGAAGTTGAACTAGTCTATTACCATTCTGATTGCTGACCCAGTGCACGAACATAAGGGCGCATATATATATATATATATATATATATATATATATATATATATATATATATATATATATATATACATATATATATATCATATATATATATATATATATATATATATATATATATATATAAATAATAGATATATATATATATATATATATATATATATATATTATATCTATCTTACTAAAGGGATGACGCCAGGGAAAATACAAAACAGTGAACACTACCACTTTCTTATTTTAAACACATTTATTCAAAAGTATGAATCTATATATACATATTATATATATATATATATATATATATATATTATATAGATATATATATATATACATACATACATACATTATATCTATATACATACATACATATACATACATACCTATATACATACATACATAATATATATATATATACTTTATATATATATATATATATACATATATATATATATATATAATACATATGTATAAAGCACTAAGCAAAGATCAGCGATATTCTCATCGCATCAAAGCAAGTCGAAAAGCAAACGCTTTATAAAACATGCTAAGTTAACATCGAACTTCCAGGTCAATAGTTATTAAAGCTTAGGTCACTTTGCAGCTGACCTAACACCGGACGGTGAAACGCATTCATTTGCATTTGTGTCCTCTCTAAAAAGCGCGTTGGATTTTACATAGCAACGGATCATCAAGGACAGAAAGAGTTTCACTAAGGCCTCAGTGGACCAAAGCTTATGAGAAAATCGGACATAGGTACCTAAAAACAATGCAGATAAGTATGTGTTAGTATGTATATGTAAATGTATATGAATATATGTATGTGTGTGTGTGCACAAAATATATCAACACCGTCTCGTGCTTCTCAGTTATCAATAGAAGGATCCACAGTAATGCTCTTGTTTGTAAAGACGAAATATACGTGTAAAATTTTTTTACAGTGCTTAATGCTTTCGTCCATCCTTCTGTGGACTTGATCAGTGAATGTATTTTACAAATATATTTCGTCTTTATATACATACACATATATATATATATATATATATATATATATATATATATATATATATATATAATGCATATGTAAGTGTTTACATAATAAAAATATGGAATGTTAGTCCATATATATAAAAGACCAGATTGCTTGCAGGAATGTGATCAGACTAGAGACGCTAAAGATGACGTATACAATAAGTATGTAGGCTAAGTTGACATGCCGTCATCTGTGGTCATTCATTTGTTTTGAAACAGTCCAAGCTCCCTGCTTGAGACAACTACCCCGACCTATTATTCAAACGGCCTGGGCGGGTTCCAACGTTCTATTTTTGCGCTCATACTTATTCTCTGCATCCTAAGCTACACGATTACGTTCGCGATGAATAAAAAAAAACATCCCCAGCACGAGTCCTTCGCCAGCAAAGTAGAGTTGAATATCCTTCGGGTCGTAATTGTCGGAAGTTATGTCCCTTTTTGTAGTCGAATTCCGACAGCCGCTGGAGCGTTCCGCATTAAAAACGAGATTAACGACGAGATACGGTGTCGATCGAAGAAGTCCATGAAATTCCTTTCACATTGTAGGCGGTTGTACTTGACTGTAGTCGTCCGCTGCGACGAACGATTTTTTGAAGTTGCTATGTGAAACTCTCGTACTGCAGGATACTGTAACCAGGTTCCATTAATCAAGCCTGCAAGTTAAATTATACTTGTCACAAGGGCAAAGTAAATTCAGACAACATCCAAATACAGGGGAGGGGAGAGAGCCATTTAGACCAGACTTAACCCACATGAATTCGCTGATATTTTGGAATTCAAAAGAATCCGCTGTACAAACTTTTTTATCCATGGCATTAACAAGGAGTGAACCTATCCAGGTCTATGATGACTGTAAAAATATCCATAATTATAACAAATAAACAGATACTATACAAATCCCAAAGAAAAATTCGATATTACTGGTCAGTGAATTACTAGACAAAGAAGTGGAAAACGGAGCTAATTGTAAGATTGCCAGGCAACATAAGAGTCAAAGAGAAGATTAATCATGATTCTATGTGCCCTAACAATAGTTTCATATTCAATTTTCTCGTGCGCATCCTCTGAGGTTAACTTTTAAAACATTATTAATAGGTAGGAGATGCAACGAAAAACCCACTATGTAACTAATTTCTATATAAACTTTGGGTTTTTCAAGAAAATGTGACAGTTTCCCATGAATGTGTTTTACTGAATTGTAATAGGCTAATGTTGCAAGTAAATATTTCATATATACATATCTTGATACTTCTAAATGTCTATGAGGTTTCAGAAAAAAAAAAAATTAATTCATTTTGTTGTTATAGAAATTCTATTTGCTTATATTGTTCATTAATTTTAAAATGATTACAAGTCCTTAACTAATTGCATTACACACACGGATAAGAATATGTTATGGGGCTGTTTCATGTGAACTATGACAACCACAATGTGAAGTTCATGAACTAAGCATTCCTTTCTCCAGTCAATCTGCTTTTGCAAGCGCGAGTTGAAGCCTGTGTAAGCAGATTATTGAGGTTAAAAGGAACAAATGCTGATACGGCAATGATGACGTCGTCACTTGGCAGGGAGGAGATTGCTCTCAGCCAGCTAAGAGTTACGTTACTTGCTGTAAGAGATACGGACTTTAGTATTTTCAAATGATATTTTTAGTGTTTTAATTCTCCACCCGCATGAGAAGAATGTCTGAAAAAAAAAAAAACAACAGTACAAAAATTGAACAATATATTTGTTTCATTTTGGCATTATTTTAAATAAATATTCCTTATTCAAACTATATGAAAAAGGTTTCCATACAAATTCAATATAATTATTATTAGCCCTGTATAAGATTCATATAGGATTATTCCATAGATAACATTTTCACTTCTAGACTTCCTGACTTTAAAATCTCTTTTATTTTATTTTATTTATTTTATTATTATTAGTTTATTTATTTATTTATTTCTTTATTTAATTTTTTTTTCATTTGACTACGAATATAAATCACCGGGACAGACAATATGTCAGTAGATTTTGGATATGTGTTTGAACTTTTAGCTTATTTGTCATTACTAAAGCGTTAAGTTAGAGTTCAAATCTTTACGCATATATATTTGGATATTTAATTATTTATGGTTACGTTTTGCTTATTGATTTTATCGTGATTCCTTTTTTATTATAATTTGTAACCCTTCCGACTTCTTACGGAGTGTATTATATTGACTCCACTTGTATCCATATTTATTTTATTTTTTTATATATTTATTTATTTATATATTTTTTTATATATATTTGATAAATTAATGGTTGGCTTGAATATGTGGAAAAGTGTTCTAGCGGCGTACCGTATAAGGCTACTTGCGGCATCAATTCTATAGATACAAGATATAAATGATAAAGGTATTTAAAACCGCGAGAACCGCTATAATCCAGTCCGGATCCAACATCACGAGTTGTAACTCGTAAGACATTGACACTTCCTATTTAATTATCCGTTATTTCTGCCAAACCGATGGACTCTGGGCGAGAAAATATATTATTGGTTTTCTTAATGGAAAGGAATTCACACCACGTTTGTTGGGGGTTATGGAGATTATATGATTTACACCACACGAGTCAGATTATCATGTGTTGAATTCCATGTTTAACTGATTTAGCACTCATAAATATTCCTAACGCACTCAATTGCGGTGTGTTTTAGTGCTATTAATTCTATATAACGTGTCAAGGAACCTATTAACACTAAGAAGTTTATTCCCTCTGTCAGACTCGTAATTCTGTTAATAATTCTACGTATATTCTTTCAAGGATTGATTTTGGCACAGGATAGGCCCTTAACTGACAGGTGTCTTAGTGTGTCCCTTGTTTTCATGACACGTGTTACAATCAGTTATGTGCTTTGTTTTATATCTGTAAGCATTGTAGGCCAGTAAAATAGTGATTTGGGCTTTCTGTGACATAGTAGGAAACCCTGGATGACGGAATGCAACCAGTTTATGACGATTGGTATGAAAGAGATTATTACTAATCCGCCTGGTCGTTAGTCATCTGCTGTGTTCTTCGGGTTTACCTCGTCACAGACCTACTATAATATTACATTTGATTACATTATTCTGATACACATACTTTAAATATACTTTGTTTTGGGGCTTTGGGTTTTCTGCTCGAATGTTATTGTTTTTTGCCTAGCCACTGACCCTGTTTCCGTTTCGAAGTGTTTATTGTTTGGTGTTTATTGTTTTGCTTATCGCTGTTGACACTTGCTTTGTTCAGTTTGTAACAGTTTCTGCGCTCCGACCCAGATATTCAATGCTCGCGATCTCTTGGGTTAAGGAATTTTCTTGTTTTAGATACGTTTTAACAATAGGTACGGATGTTTCTATATCTTTTAGTCTAATTAATGGTTCTTTGCGGTATGGTGCGGGATTGCGGGATAATGCGTCAGCTATGATATTGCTTTCCCAGGTAGATATCTTATCTTGGCTCCAAAGACCTGAATGATCATTTGTCACCGAGTTCCTTTTGGACTGTGATTAAAGCCTTTGAAAAAACTCGGTAAAGGACTCATGTTCAGTAAGGACTTTATCAGGATAGCCATAGATTATGAACTTAAAATGTACTAGTGTTAAAGATACCTAGCCCTTCCTTGCCTATTACTGCATATTTACTTTCAGAGGGCTTTAGTTTACGTGAATAAAAAGCTATGGGAGGGAAGAACTGTTTATCATATTACTGAAGTAGTATCCCTCTTACCCCCCCTTGGTCTAAGGCGTCTGTTGCGATAAAAAAAAATTCCTTATTTAAATCAGGGATTTTTAAGTTAGGTAAGCTGCATTATTCCGCTATTAAGATATCGAACGCCTGTTGATGCTTTTTAGACCATAATAAATCTACGCTCTTCTTCGTAAGATCTGTTAAAGGAGCTGTCATAATTGAAGAGTTACATATTTGCATACGATTGTAATACCCACTACAGCGCAAAGTGCTGTATCCTTTTTTTTTTTACGTTAATAAGTACCGGAAAGTTATGAATAGCCGACACCTTACCATGGACTACTTTTAGGACCTTGACCAGACACATAAAAACCTAGATAAACATGTTCGGTTTTAAAAAACTCACATTTAGATATTTTACTCTGAGATTATTTGTCTTTGTCTCTGTAGCACTAGCTCTACTTTATGTGAATGTACTTCTAAGGTATTAGAAAAGATTACAAGATCACCATATAGGCATGTAGGTTATCCCTAAAAGTCTCCAAACACTATATTGTAATTGGGGCGCAACGTAAGCCGGAGGCATACGTAAAAAAATTGATAATTGTCCCTGAGTGTGCTGAAAACGGAGTATGAGGTTACAATCACTTAGGTAATGGTATCTGGTAAAAGCTTTTAAGTAAGTCCAAGTTGGTGAAAAAAATTTATTCTAACCTAACAGAGATAAGATGTCGTCGGTATATCGCACTGGAAAACTATCGGAAGTCGTTTCCTTGTTTAAGCGACAGAAATCTACGCAGATACGCCAAGTCCGATCTTTTTTATGGCATGACGTCTGAGGGAAAAATTATATGGGCTATTTGATTTCCTAATGACTCCTATTACTAACATTTTTCAACTTCGTCATTTATCTCTATTTTGAAATTGCAGTGAGAGTCTATACGAAGGTACGTATATAGCTTTATGTTTGTCCTTAGACCGTATTTTGTGTTAAATTACATCCGTTTTTTTCCAGAGATCATCGCTAGTGGAGAAACTTCCTGGTATTCAGGTAGAAGATAAAAAAAAAATTCTGCTGAATCACCATCTGCTTGAATGACTTTACGGATATTACTTTAGATAGATTATCAGAGAGATTCATCCATATACTGGTTGGGCGTGTATTAAAAAATTAGCAACAATAAAAAATGCGATATTTATAACTTCCGTATCCACAATCTGTATACTTTTAGGGCTTTGTTCGCGGAAATCGTTATATTTCAGAGTGTCGGGAAGGATTAAAATTCATTTCCCAGCAAAGTCTTTTTGTACACGCACTAAGACTTTCGAGGGTGCATGCTTCTCGAGATTTTGCGTGCAAAGTGCGACTGCGGTTGTGGGAGAATTCTGTTGGGTCATTTGAACAATGTTACGATTTATGAGACAAATGTATAGTTCCTTTATATAAGTTATTATTTGATTAACTGTCTCATTTTTGTTCAAACGGATTTTAATATGTTTGAAGGTTTATAGGATTTTCCTTTGATAAACACGCCTTATTTTTCAGGATGTAAGATAATATTTTGTATACCCCTAGATGGATCTTACAATTACACTACATACAGATCAATGTTTTTTATAACTATAGAGGTATCTGTAAGCGGCTCGCTTATCCGGACTTCTCATTAGGGAAGTTCGAACAACAGACGGTGAGTCCGTAAATACAAGATATTGCGTGTACTAAAGAAATAAAACAAGATATTCTAATTTTTACGGCGCGTTACAGTTGGGCTTAATCCACCAGTATTTATTATAACTTAATGTATTAAAAATTAAACGAAAGCCTGCTCTGATTACTTATACGGTCGTGTGTTTCATAGGGAAATTCCTTTTTAATTTTAAAAAGGTATTTGGGATGTATGATCCAACATCGCTTTTTTCCCACTCTGCTAGAGTCGCTTATTGTGTGGAATTTGCTTTGCTTTGAACACTTCGGCAGTTTTTTTTGACTGAACCTTGACCGCTTGACTAGGTGACCCAGTCACCGAGTTTGCTTGTTTGATTCTGAACGGGCTACTGTTTTCTATTTCTTTTGTAATAATTGGGATCCTTCTCTTTATTACCATCGGCAACGTATTGTGTGTTTTTAGCATTATGTTGCTGGTTACGTATAAAGCAATGAATGACGAACTATTAGGAACTGAGCGATTACTAATAAGACAAGTTATCTCTACTGTATTCAATATTAACTGTTTGTACTTCATTCTTTGCTAAAATTTGAAATAGTGAGGGATCCTGGTCAGCGCATTTAGCCTGATGAAAGTTTTTTACAGACATGTTATTCCTTGCAATCCAGCCATATTTTTAAAGTTAGTTGAGTCATTGAGGTTCGATATTTTATATAACTCAAAAAACTCAAGGCTAAAACTGCGATCGGGACTTTGCAAAGGAGCATTTATTGTCATGACCCGAAATAGTGTTACCTCTAATTTATATAGATTTCGTACGGGTGTTCCACTTGTTTTTTTTTGTGTGTTTTCTAATCACTACGGTGCTTAACGACCCTATCCATGCATCTGTATAAATACAGACGTCCACTGCGTAAACGCATATTCACTGTTTAATATTGATTTGTTACGTAAGGGATTAATAATCACCCAAAATGATAAAATTAACATAGTATATGATTATGATATTTCAGTAGAACTTCTGGAAACAGACCACTCAAAGATAAAAAAAACTCGCAGTAGCGAAATCTCAATGATGTAGATAATTTCTGTAAAAAAGTAAGATTAAGAATGTCTCGTAACTTCAGCCACAGGAATAACGAAATTCGACCTGCAAAGGAAACACTCAAAGTTACTCCAATGAATAAAAAATTGTACTTAGCTTGCTTTTGTGGGAAGTCACGGTGTTCCGATAACGACACACGGCCTTGGTCCTCCTTCTCTATTTACCGGACGACCTGGTTTGGCTTCAGTTCCCCCGTGCGCGTTGTGTTTCGATGATTCGAGCCCTTGAAAAATCCGATGCTGCAGACGCGTTCGGTTTGTTTCTTGCAATGCCGGAAACGCTCACTAACGATGTTTTTCTTGAATGATTCTAATGAGAGACGAAGCTTCCGTTGTCGTAGGAAAAAGGACACGTCGGTTTTGTTCTTGAAGTTTATTCACTAACGATGATACTAAGTTGCTTGACGAATCTTGTTGTTTTCTGAAGTCGCTCACTAATGATGATACTAGGTTGCTTGAAGAATCTGCTGCTTTCGTCGTCGTTGACTCATGATTATTATTCTGTTTTTTTTCTTCGTAGGACGTTGTAGAGTTCTTCTGGTCCGCTGGCCACCATATTAGGGCTTGTGCATTGTATGATAAGGCGCCCTATGAGGTAATGTTAGACTAGCGATAAACTTACGCTAAGTCGGTTGGTAATGCACTTCCATCTTCAATGGAGTGTCTGGGGTTTTGTAGATCACTACGAAGTAGGTATTGGTGTTAAAACTCATGGTTCGGTGAGGTTCTTGTAGAAAACACTAAGTATAAAAATAGATATAATTTCTTCTGAAGTTTTACATGCTGAAGATCAGATATGGATTGTACAAGTCTTCTAATAACGATAGCTTGATCGCTTCTGCCAATGATAATGGCTAATCCTATTCTCTACATGATAAAGCTTAGGTAAAGAGTACAGGTCTTCTAATGACGAATAGCTAACTCTCTTCTGCTTGTCTATCATCTCTGTTACAAGTTATGAAGGAACAGACAGTAGTTCGAACATATGAACATACATTACAATGACATAGTTTCATACGAACACACAATCAAATGAGACACGCTAACAGATCACGTAGGCCGTTTGAATAATAGGTCGGGGTAGTTGTCTCAAGCAGGGAGCTTGGACTGTTTCAAAACAAATGAATGACCACAGATGACGTATACAATAAGTATGTAGGCTAAGTGACATGCCGTCATCTGTGGTCATTCATTTGTTTTGAAACAGTCCAAGCTCCCTGCTTGAGACAACTACCCGACCTATTATTCAAACGGCCTACGTGATCTGTAGCGTGTCTCATTTGATGTGTGTTCGTATGAAACTATGTCATTGTATGTATGTTCATATGTTCGAACTACTGTCTGTTCCTTCATAACTTGTAACAGAGATGATAGACAAGCAGAAGAGAGTTAGCTATCGTCATTAGAAGACCTGTACCTCTTTACCTAAGCTTTATCATGTAGAGGAATATGGATTAGCCATTATCATTGGCAGAAGCGATCAAGCTATCGTTATTAGAAGACTTTTGTACAATCATATCTGATCTTCAGCATGTAAAACTTCAGAAGAAATTATATCTATTTTTATACTTAGTGTTTTCTACAAGAACCTCACCGAACCATGAGTTTAACACTAATACCTACTTCGTAGTGATCTACAAAACCCCAGACACTCCATTGAAGATGGAAGTGCAATACCAACCGACTTAGCGTAAGCTTATCGCTAGTCTAACATTACCTCATAGGGCGCCTTATCATACAAGGCACAAGCCCTAATACATATACATACTTAGTATATACGTACATGTTCATATAATATATACATATATACGTATATATACATATATATATTTAGGGGAGAGTTTCTCTCTTGCACAATTATCTCTGAATTCCAAGGCAATGGTGGCATTTGTCCGCTTTACTGTAAGACATACAAAAATTCTCCTTTATAGCAAGCTATATTCCGTTCAAAAGTCAAAGCTTGGAGGGAGGTAGTTAGACGCGTGACTGGCGATTTACTATTAATCTTGCTAACGAAAGCCCTGCTATTGGCACTTATGACAACATCAGCAGAGACTCTGAAATATTTGGGGGAGCCCAAGAACCCTTTTGCATAATGTACGAAATATAGAGAGTTGCTAAGCCACCCTTCTCAGGAGAAATTGCCGATAGGAAATGAAGAGAGAGAGAGAGAGAGAGAATTGGTTTGTGTGTCCTTGCAGTTCAGTAGCCACGACGTTCCCTTCACCAAGGAAGCGTCCCAGGTATGATTCCCCAATCCTTAGCGAGCCAGAATACATTAGGCACAAGCACATTCTATTTAATCAATCTGTGATTCTTCTTCTTCCTTCTTCTTCTTCTTCTTCTTCTTCTTCTTCTCCTCATCCTCCTCCTTCTTCTTCTTCTTTCCCACCGTTATCCCTACATTAAGGGGTCGGTTGCCTGATATGCGTCATCTTCTCCACTGCCTTCTATCAAAGGCATCATCCTCCACCAAACCTCTTCTCTCCAAACATTCCTTCACTTTATCTCTCCATCTCATTCTCTGTCTCCCTCTCGACCTTCTTCTTGTAACATCTTCCTCTAAAGCCCTCTTCACTCCCTCCTTATCCCGAGAAATTACTTAGGTACCTGGTATATAGGCAACTGTGGTAGGTCACCACCAAGCTGAAGAGTCCCCGAAAGGCTAACACTTTCTGGAGCCACCCCCTTTGAAAGTGAAAGGTAAATGTTAGTTCCTGAGAGATAATTATACACTTATAATACCTACGTTGTAAAACCATATTTATGAAGGTCTCCTTCACATACAAAATCAGATTTACGAGTGTGTATAACAATGCATTTACATCTTTCTCTTACAACCGAGTATCATTCATCTTTCATTAACCCAGATTTAAATATACATACGCACTGACATCTTTTGTATGAAGGATATTTTCTCATATAAACCCAGACTCAAGCATCACACGCATTTACATCTTTCGCACGAAGACTATTTTCATCATAAAACCCCAGACTTATAAATACGCAAAGCCCTGACGTTTTCTAAAGATGTTTTCATAAACATCAACAACCCAATCTTTCCTTTTCATGAGGACTACAAAATATCTGGGTCGCGTGCCACCAAGTAAACTCCAGTCCAATGCGAGTTATTTTCAGAATGTATGACGCGGGGTCAGGGAATGCTAAATATTGAGTATTTTTGTCCTGTTTTCTATTTCCAGGAGAATTGAAGAATGTTTACATTCCGTGTTTCCATCCACTCGACTCCACTGGCTGAGTCATTCTTTTATCCGAGCGTTATTTGAATCTATAAAGATGGAACCATATCAATAAGAATAGTTGTCATTCGATCAAAGTCATTCTGCCGGCGTCATTCAAATTCCATTAAAGAAATAGAAAAAATCTAAACTAAACTCTCTTTAACGTAAGTAAAATAGAGCCATATCAAAAAAGAAACTGTTGTCATTCGATAAGAGTAAAATGAAAAGACAGAACTATTTTATTCATTCTTACGACGTCATTCAAATTCCATTAAAGAAATAGAGAAAAATTTAAACAAAACTATCTTTAACGTAAGTAACTTCAAAATTATTACTACAAATATACAATATAAACGCAATCTAAACAACGCCTCTATTATCTTGGCTTTTGTTTCTGAATCTCCTATATACAGCATTTGTGTCCTACAAGACGGCAATACATCAAATGAGATTCTCAAAAGAGCCTCTTGAAAGAGAAGAATCCGAGGCATGCTGTCTACAGAAACACGGCAACAAAAACTGACATTCCTGGCATTATAACCCCAGTAAATTCCCTGAGAGAGAGAGAGAGAGAGAGAGAGAGAGAGCCTAAGCAAGTTGTTGGAGGTCCAGATGCTGACGAAGAATGTAAAGAAATAGAACAGAAATAGAGCAAAAATTGATAAAGAACAAGGGTAAAAGATGGGTAACGTTCTAATTGGTGAAGAAAAGTATGGCAGCCAGTCAAATTTTGTTTGTTTCTTTGTTTGTCTGTATGGTGCTTTTACGTTGCATGAAACCATGGTTATTCAGCAACGGGACCAACGGCTTTACGTGACTTCCGAACCACGTCCAGAGTGAACTTCTGTCACCAGAAATACACCTCTCTCACACCTCAATGGAATGCCCGAGAATCGAACTCGCGGCCACCGAGGTGGCAGACCAAGACTATACTGGTCACGCCACTGAGTCGCTGCAGCCAATCAAATAAGCCTAGTTTTCCAACGTCGTTTTCATTGCTTGTTTCACAAAGTACCAGTACAGAAACACGGCTGTTCGCTTCCTTGGTATCGATTACTGATCTGAAATTCATTATACGCAGCATGATACGCTGTTCAAAGCTAACTCAACGACAACTCTTTCATTTAGAAGTCAGTGGCAATAAATCTTACTTCCTGCTTTCAGAAGTATTGACTGCAAAGCTAGAAGAATAACGCCAACACATACGGGAATTCTTGGTCACGAAACTAATGCATCTCGACTTCGCGGTTTGGGAACCATTAACTGCAAAACTGCAAAATAATCTCATTTCTTGATTTTATCATCTTTTGCCGTAAAGCTAAATTAACGACACCTAATTTGGGGAGCCAGCCTAATCAAGTACAGTTTCATAATTCTTGACATCAGCCCAACTACAGTATTCCATTTACCCACTTGTGATCCCTTGACTAGACTTCCTTGATGGACTTATGAAATTTGTGCTGTCAATCCAAGCGCTGAGGCACTTCCAGCCATTTCTCGCCCAACACGCTGAAAAGTCGGAGTTGGAGGGATTGGACAGCAAGAACGAGAGACCAATAAAATAAAGACAATGAAACATTAGGATATGAAGGTGGAACTGAGAATAGAAAAACCCAATAGCTACACAAAGAGGAAGTAGTAACAGATGTTGAATCTATCAGTCGATTAGCGAATACTTACCTGACTGGAAATCAGTACTAATTTGTAAAATTTGGAGTGGGATAAAAATACCGATTTGGAAAAGTTCTAGCTGGCACAAATTTATCAATTGCAAATTCTAGACAGAAAACAGCAAAAGCAATTGTGAATTTCACAGTGGGAAAAAAAGTTACCAATCTGTAAATTGTGGACAGAAAATCAAAATTCCCAATTTGCTCATCCTCGTCTGAAGAACGTAAACGATCGACGAATTCACGGCTGAAAAATTCAACTCGATTCTCCGATCGAGAATCACTGATTGCAAAGTTAATGTAGCCACTTTTGTGATTTCAGAATCGGCGATTGCCGACGGAACTCAATTTAGCTCTGCGTCGGGAATTCGTCTTTTGCATGAATGATTAGAGCCAGAAGTGATTCTTTAGCAGGAAATACGAAGATATGCGATCGTTAACATCCAGTTCACTTGAACTTGAGTGTCCCTACGGCCCTGTTGAGGTTTACGAGAATTTCACCACCAACAGCTTATTCTGCGGAGATCCAAAATAACTATAATTCGCACTTTTGAAAATGGCAACGAAAACAATCTATAAAAATCATAAGGGTTCACGAAGCAATAATCAACTGCTGTAACTTTGGAAATGACTGACAACCAAAGAGACTCTCAAAATACGGTTTCACACAGCTTTTGAAAAAAAAAATACACCGAAACTATTTACAAACATTAAAAGACGGAAGGGTTCACGAAGCAATAATCAACTGCCATAACTCTGCCAATGACAACCAAACAAGCTGTTTCCAAATACCCACACAGCTTCACGCACCTTCGTTTTTTTTTTTTTAACGGCACCGAAGCCACAATCATTAAAAGTTACAATGGCTTACGCACCAATAATCAACCGTCGTAATTTAAGGAACGACAACCAACATGCTCTTTCAAAAATACGCACCTTCACGCTGCTTTCTTCTCACAACTTTAGAGAGAGAGAGAGAGAGAGAGAGAGAGAGAGAGAGAGAGAGAGAGAGAGAGAGAGCACTATCATCAAGAGATGCAAAAGTTCACGCTTCACTTCAATAATCAATAGCCATGTTTCCGAAACTGACCACGAGAATATATATATTTCGAGCCACACATGAGAAATTGCCAATCTGAAAAGACAATCCCCGAAGAATGTCCCCGAAGAGTCCCAGTCAGGGATCTCCTAATGAGGAAGAGGCCCTTGAGCAGTTGCTCTGTGGCAAAGTGTGTACCCAGGACTTCAAGGTGGACGAATCACTTCGCAAATGACGATGCCCAGAGGGCACATGAGACGAGACGAGAGAGAGAGAGAGAGAGAGCGGAATATTCACAATCATTGATCTCTCCAAGCTATGATTATGTCTGCTTGATCGATGGGTCAGAAACGCAACGTGATAGAAGGGGAGAATGAGTAAGAGAGAATGGAAGGAATAAATAGATGAATTTGGATGAAACCATATATTCATCTAAATACATATATCTAATGTATATATATACAGTGTATATATATATATATATATATATATATATATATATATATATATATATATATATATATATATATACAGAGAGAGAGAGAGAGATTTGCAAGTACAGTTGCCAAAACATTAATCTTGTGGAATGTTGCCTGGTAAGTAAATGGCCCTCATCACTTGTTGCATATAAATTTATAACCCTGTTTCTAGAAGCAATAATATATAGTATATATAGATATATATATATATATATATATATATATATATATATATATATACTATATATACATATATGTATACTAAACATATATACACAAATATATATACGTACATATATGTGCGTGTGTCAATGTGACTACCAAAACTGTAATAATTTAGTGAATAACATCACTCACCGCTCACGAAAATACGGACCCAACCCAGACATTATCCAAACCAGGTCAATTTATTTCCCTCCAAACCGAGAGGCTAATTGTCCAAGAAATTCGTCACAGCAGAGCCCCCCCCCCAACCCGCCCCCCCCCCCCCCCCCCCCCCCCCAACAACGCCACCCACCCCGCACACGCAAAACCCTCCCGTTAGCCACCAGGAAATAAAACAGCCAGACTCGAAAAACAAAGCAGCGAAACCGAGGCCTCTGTAACCCAATACTCATCAAAAAAAAAGGAAAAAATGGAAAGGGCAAAACCCGAAATGAAATCCTAAAAGCTCGCAAATGGAAGGCAGGGAGAGAGAGAGAGAGAGAGAGAGGGAGGGTTGCGGACGGTAAGATTGCTTGTCTCCCGTGCATGCAAGCATTTCGAATTGCTTTAGTTGCTGATATTCTAGACCGGTGGTTTTTGAACCTTTTTTCATACCGCAACCCCTTTTGAGGAACTCAGTACGACTGATGACCAACTTTCAGGTTCTTGATTCGATAATATTCGTATGGAATGTCCTAGTACAAAAACCGCACTGCACGGTAACAAATTCACTACTTGCATTAAAAAGATATCATTATAACCATTTCTGTTAAATAAGTTTCCTGTAACGGCGGTTGAAAAACTTTAAAAGATACCCTAGCTCAAGACCTCTGTTCTCGAATATATCTTCATTTAATTCAAACCCTAGTCTTATTCAATTATTCGCACTAGCAAACATATGTATACAGAAATTATGTATGAAAATTCGTAAAGTAACTAAGTCTACGGACATAACAAGCCCCGTTTCACGGGCACTACCAGCTCCGTTCAGGGAATCCCTCTCACCCACACGCCCTTCGGAGTGAAGGGGGAAGTAGGATGAAACCACATTATAAACCATCTTAGGGGTACCCACTATAACCCTGCCAAGTTTCATGCCCATCGGACCAGCTGTTTGGCCGTGATTGAATGACAGACGGACGGACAGACATTAGGCCCTTTATAGTAAGATTATAGTAAGATTTAGATATAAACACTTACAACAACTAAACTGGTACTCTAAAACCATCAATAATGAATCTCTGACTACTTGCAATGACATTTTCTATTTACAGACGATAAAACAGATATCAGTTTTTCAATTTCCCAAAGTCAGATATATACATGCGAGCACAATCCAACAGGTATTTAGAACCAACTTTAATACGGTTCTTGCTTCCTGAAATGCAAGTTTAAAAGTCCTGCGGATTTTGCTACTTTTAAAATATCAGTCCAAAACTCTAGTATTAACATCAACATGCCAACTCCTTGTATACATAAATTTTTCTTTCTCGGTGTTTAATTATTTCCGATATAAGATCATATATATATATATATATATATATATATATATGTATATATATATATATATATATATATATATATATATATTAGTGTGTCAAAATAACAACACAGCTTCACTCTGTATATATATTAATATACTCGTCTTAGGCTTCAATAAAACGGGATTATGGAATCTGAAACATCCCGTCTTACTGAAGCCAATTGGGTAATATGAATGTATGTATATATATATATATATATATATATATATATATAATATATATATCATCATATATATAATGTGTGTGTGTGTATACACATCTCATTTTGCTATATATATATCTATGTATGTATATATATATATATATATATATATATATATATATATATATATATATATATGCATACGCATGTGCCTCGCTCTGGAAGTTCAACGACAGACCTGTAAAATAATGCGCCCGTTGTCAAGAGTGAAACCTTCCAAGTCAAGAACGTGACAGAGAACGAATCAATTAATCTAAAACGAATAAAATATATAAAAACAAAAACTTTCACGACGATCCTATACCAAAGGAGGCGAGAAAAAGTACCCATCTGACTTTTCGAAACCTTCCCCGAGGACACTGAGAGAGAGAGAGAGAGAGAGAGAGAGAGAGAGAGAGAGAGAGAGAGAGAGTACGTCCTTCCTTACTATTCTCCAATAATTCATTTTCCCTGAAATGAAATTCAACTCAGAGAGGAAGAAACAAAATTTTCTATCACGCCGTTTTTCTGTAATTTATATATCACTGAACTGCAGAGAGAGAGAGAGAGAGAGAGAGAGAGAGAGAGAGAGAGAGAGAGAGAGCAGAATATCTTGCTCGGTATTCATTAAAATTTTTATATAAATAAATAGACGAAGCGAGAGAGAGAGAGAGAGAGAGAGAGAGAGAGAGGAAACCAATTTTTCTCGCACACTTCCTCTTCAATCGATCACGTTTAAGTGAACTCAAGAGAGCAAAAAATTCTTCGTTGAGTATCCTTCAGTAAATCATAATGTGACGAAACAACATCTGTGTACTTCCCCTTGACGAAAAATTGTGAAGCTTGCGATTTTTTTTTTTTTTTTTTTGATTTTTTTTTTTTTTTTTTTTGAAGAGAACACGGAAGAACCTCTGACACAATGTTGGGGAAGCTGCCATTAATCAGAATTCTAACGAAAAATGTCACGGTGTGTCTGGCCTTCCGAGTTTTGAAGGAGATGGAACTGCGTTTGGTATACGCTAGGTTTTATATTCATACATTCATATGCATATATATAAATATATATATATATATATATATATATATATAGTGTGTGTGTGTGTGTGTGTGTGTGTGTGTGTGTGTGTGTGTGTGTAGTGTGTTTGTTTGTTTGTGTGCATATATAGACAGATGCGATCCATTCATACATATATAATAAATATAAATCTTCTTTTTTCCCACCGTTCTCCCTACATTAAGGGGTCGGTTGCCTGATGCGCCTTATCCTCCACTGCTTCTATGAAAGGCATCATCCTCCACCTCTTCTCTCCATATCTTCCTTCACGTTCATATCGCCATCTAATTCTTTCCTCCCTCGATCTACTTCCTCTAAACAGGTTCCTCCCAAGCCCTCTTAGCTCCCTCCTCCTCATCATCCATCCTCACCACATGACCATACCATCTCAATCGTGATTTTCTCATCACCTCTGTAATCTTTATTAAACCTGCCCTTCTTATTCGTCATTTTCCAATCTCTCAAGCAGCGATATTCCCATAATCCACCTAAGCACTCTCTTCTCTGTTCTCAATCAATCTTTACCTCTTTTTTCTTAGACATGTTTCCAATCCATACAATAAAACTGGTCTAATCACTGTGTTATATTTCTTGACTTTTAGCTTGATTGACATATCTTATCACATGCCTCTCTCCACTTCCCCCATGCAGCTTTTATCCTACTGTCAACTTCAGTCTCACATCCTCCCACTTGGCTTAGAGTAGATCCTAATATTTAAACTTTTCCAATTGTTTTATAAAGAAGTCTCTTCTTTCTTGTATTACTATTCTGTCTCTATCTTCCCTACTACCCACCAAAACCTGTGTTATTTACATTCACCTAAAGCCAACCCCCTCTAAAGACTCCTGCCACTCTCCAACCCTTCTCTGTAGGCCTCCTCATTTTCGGCAGCAGTCACAGATCATTGGCATACAGCAGCTCTCACAGCTCTTCATTCCTGATCTCTTCACTAACACCATCCATGACCAGCACGAACAAAAATGGGCTTAATGCTGACCCTTGGTGTAATCCAATCATTAATAAATAAATAAATGAATAAATTTATATGTGTATATATAAGTTTATATATATAAACAAACCTGTGTATGAATGAAAAAAGTAAAGTATTCAATAATGAGATTCTGAATTATAAACAAAAACACAGGAACCAAAGTATGACGAAACACCGACGACAAATAGCCTACTCTTGAAAAGGAAGATAAACATGAGAATAAAAAGAGTATGAGGATCAGGTTAGAGCTTTAGTGCATCTGGAGGATTTATATTCACTGTCCCATACTTCACAGCACAGGAGGGGTTGGTGGGGTGGGGTTTTGGATGAGAGTGAAGTAAACAATGAAACTCTTCAACCACGGCCCATGAATCTTTCGGCCACGGCCCATGAAACTTTCAGCCACGGCCCCGTGGTGGCCTGTGTTGTTTGCACCTATAGAGATGCCTGACACATAATCATGGCTAACTTTAACCTCAAATAAATTAGTAACTGCCGATGCTAGAGGGCGGCAATTTGGTATGTTTCATGATTGGATGGACAGACAAAGCGATTTCATTAGTTTTCTTTTACAGAAAACTACAACAGGGACAACGATAGATTCAAAAATGACCAAAAGTGTTCATTTCTTACCATCATACTTTTGCTTGTCCATCGATGTGCCTGATTTCATAGTCAAATATAGGTTAGACGATAGAATTTTTAATCGCGTGAAAAAAAAATATGACTGTTTTTCACATCTCAATATTTGAATACATTGTATAAGACAATAAATAATGCGTATTTTGCATGGAAATGGCATATTCCTTACCACCTCGTTTGCATAAAATAAATGATAAAAAAAAAAGAAAGCAACACTATCCAGCGCAATAACCAAAAGAAATGTCCCCCCATCGCAAAAAATAACAATGATCAACTCCTCCCCCACCCCCGCCCTCTCTCTCTCTCTCTCTCTCGCTCTCTCCTCTCTCTCTCTCTCTCTCTCTACTATAAACTACAGAGAGCATTAATTCTTCATCGCGAGCACGACGGTACAAAACGTACGAAATGGAAAGCAAGCAAATATCGCGCAAGACATACTACTCGCAAGCAGGTGATGGGGGAGATGGGGGGGGGGGTGATTTAAGGACGCAGGAGCAGGCACCAGCACCGGAAGCGTGTGCAAAGGATCCAGGCTGCCTGTTTTATGTGCAAGGATTCGGGAGTCCTTTTCCGCAATTGGCCCCCGACACCCGGGGAGGTAATATGTGTGAGGAGGAAAATTAGGCGCGATGTGCACGACGCTTTTCTGTGTCGTATTTCCTTACCAGTTTGCATACAGAGCTTTATAAGGATATGCCTGTTTCAAGTGTTTCGCTTTAAATAAGTTTGGATGTGTATGTGCGTATACATGCATGTATGTATATGTGTATAATATATGTGTAAATAGCCACATGAAGGTGTTTTGTTGAGGACCAGCTACCTGGTCTTTATTTTTTCCCCTTTCATGTGGCTATTTACGTACATATTTGTCACGTTCTGTTTGGTGACTTATTGCTGGTATAATATAAATGTATACATATATATATCCTTGATGTACTTATACATATATATGCGTGTGTATATATACATACATACATACATAAAATAACACAAAAACGTGTTATATTATTGTAACAAAATGATCTCGTATACTAACCCCCCCCCCCACCTCCATTACTGGAAAATGGAAAATGGAACAATAAATCTTATATATGTTTGTGCGTGTTTTGGTGTTTCATGTGTTTCATCAATAATGAGCCCAGTCTATATTTACCCAAAAACTTTTAAAATCATGAACAAAGTTTTAAGAAAAAAAACGAAATCTGTGATAGAGTAGATTCCAGCAAATATATAATTCAGAACTACAAAACTACAATATTCGATGTTCCGAATTAAAAATATACAATTAAAAAATGCGCCGATGTTTCCTCGGCGTAATCAAGTTTTCTGTACAGTGTATAATCAGGGCCTCCGAAAATAGATCTATCTTTCGGTGTTCTCGGTATAATGCTGTATGAATCGCGACTCATGAAACCTTACCCACGGCCCGGTGGTAGTCTGTCCTATATCGTTACCAGACGCACGATAATGGCTAAATTTAACCTTAAATAAAATAATAACCACTGAGGCTATAGGGCTGCAATTTGGTATGTTTGATGACTGAAGAGTGGATGATCAGCATACCAATTTGCAGCCCTCTAGCCTCATTAGTTTTTAAGATCTGAGGACGGACAGAACAAGTGCGGAAATACAGACAAAACCATCTCAATAGTTTTCTTTTACAGAAAACTAAAACTTAGACGGAGAGTTTATAGTATTATGACATCTCGGTTTAAACAATATCGCATTCATAAGTAGGGGAAAATATTTGCCGATATAACTGTTTTATCTCCAATTTTCCCAAGTGAAAACTTGAAAACCTTCATTACCAAATATCTCAAGGTTAATTCATCAGTTCTCGTTGTTACTGTAAGAGCAGGAGAGGGAGTTTCAGTGATAGCATACTATTTGAAAATAGAATTTAGACCAAACGTCAAGCAATGAGACCTACGAGGTCATTCAGCGCTGAAACGGATATTGACAGCAAAATGTCTGAAAGGTGTAACAGGAGGAAAACCTCGAAGCAGTTGCACGATGAAACAACTGTTAGGAGACGGTGGAAAGTAAGACGTTAAGAAAGAGAATATGAACGGGGGTACGTTAAAAGTAACGCAAGGAGTTGCAGGTAGGGGAAGGAGGCAGGCTTCAGAGAACCTTACGTAATGCCTACAGTGCACCGCGCGAGGTGCACTGGCGACACTACTCCACTACGGCGAGCATACTATTTGAATAACAAATCAACAAACTTAACACAATCATATCCTTGTGATAACATTTAAATTTATGGAATGGAAGGAATTCCCATTAAAGGACCAAAACGAACTGAATAAAAAAACTCGTTATTTGAGAAACGTTTGGAATAGTATGGCTGGAATGTCCTCCATTGAACACCGACTTACCGCGTCAGTAATTGCTGGAGAAGTTAATCAACTGGATACCGCATTCTTTCGTCTTCCATACAATGAATGTGTAGTCGATTTAAAGTCATAACAGTTAGAACCAGGGAAATGGGGGAGTCCCAGTTGTGGGGGGCGTCACTTAACCTGGGGAAGGGATAACCTTCTGGGATTAGACGTGAAAAGAAACGCGTTCTCTCCGCAAATATATCCATGCTAAGTTTCCAACTCATATCTCAGGACTTTTTTTTTTTTGTCTAAGTCCTGTCATAAAATCTTTTTAAAGATCTGTACCTGTTTCTCATCTGTTGCTCATCATATGTTCAGATCAACCCATTTTTTTTATATCTCGGTCTATTCCCTACCTTCTTCTAGGCGCCACATACCTACTTTACTCCCTCATTCGTAAAATGATCTCAGCATTTTCTAGTCAGACCTTTTCGAATTGTTCGTTTTCTTTCTCAGTGACTATGTCTCAACTCTACAGAGTGGTACAAGTCTTCCGAGAAAGCAAGCATTATTAGTTTTTCTTCTTCTTCTTCTTCTTCTTCTTTACCCTGCCTACTGAAGCGATATTTCTCTTTCTCCTCTTTCCCTTACGGGTCCCTCGATATCTCCTTCGAGGAAACATAAATGCTCTACCTTTTCTAAGGTCTGCTCTACCACTGCAGCACGATGCTCCACCTCCACTTTTGCCCCATAGTCCGACCATACTTTGCAACTCTCTCCCAAATCAGCCACTTCGCCAATTTCCTGACTAAAATTCCCTCCTATTCTTTTTTTTAAATCACCACAAACTTTGATTTCCTTATATTGAATTTCGGTCCTCTCCTCTCCACTCCACTCTTATGCCTAAATAGTCCTACAACTTCCTCTGAACGTTGTAACGCCAAGTGATTTCGATAAAGCAGCAACCGTAGCCTGCCTTTCTGCTTTCATCAGTCTTCTGTCAAATTTCTTCTCCGGATCTACAAATATATAGCAGAATCTTTTACTTTTCCTGCGGCTGCTTCATAATAAATATTATACAACTTCATCCAAAGGTAAAACTGACTTCTATATCTTAATACAAATATACTGTTTATCGAATTTTGCTACACATTACAAACAAATTCATATATCGATTTCTAGGGCGTATAAAAAATATTTCTGAATCAATGTTCCAAAAGTCCAGGCTACAAAACTACGGTTCGTAAAATTCCATCTATATTCTACTATATTCAGGTTACCAGATAAATTTTCTTTATGACTGAAGGGAACAAAAAAAAATGCTGCCACAGCGACCGCTAATTCTAAAAGCAAAAATAACAAAGGTAGAAGCAATAATTTTAATGCTCAAGCTACAAAAGAAATTAAGTAAATCTACGGTACTGGCCAACCAGATTTGAATTACCCTCCACAACTATATGTGTAAGCAGTCTTGTTAGTGTCTAATTTTGTGGTACAACCTACTGTCAATATAATTCCAAGTAAAAACATGTATATGTATGTTTGAATTTATATACATATATGTATGCGTGTGCATTATATATATATATTATATATATATATATATAATAATATATATATATATATATATATATATATATGTTATATACGTACATATACAGAGTTTAAGTTTAAATAGATTCAGCTATTCAATACTACATAAGCACATGGTTACTGGGCGATCAATGATTAAGTTTTACACTGAAGTATATTCGCAGAGCAAAACACGGTCCTATGACTAGACGATAATTTCCTGCCAAGACCTGAAACAAATAGCCTGCTGATATTGACGTAGACCACTACGGTTGGTAACTTATTTTCACCGTATTCTGGCTACAACCGTGTTTATGTGTGTGTATGTATGGTATGTATGTATGTGCATATACTTATGTGTGCGCGTGTTTATGTCTGTAAGTATAAGTTCGTAAACGTAAAAATATATAAAACTCATGATTTCTTCGACAAAGGGCTCACTCCGTTCTCCTACTTTTCATCCCTCACTCTGTTTCCCTAAGTCTGAAATAATCCGAATTTCTCATTCACTCTTCAGCTAAAATGTTCTATGCCTCTACATATCTGACTGACTGAACTGGATAATCAGTTTTTCTTCTGTCAAATACGTATCCCTTTTTACTATGGCTTACAAAACCGCGGCCAGTGTGATTTGACACTATAATCATCCCTATCTTGTTTGGTCAGACTGTCTTCGTGAATTTCCCCGAACTATGAATCGAAACCTTTCATATTTCATTTACAAAAACCTTGACGTACTAATATGAAACTACCTTTCCGTAAACACACTGGACTCCGTAAGTTACCCAAGGAGGTAAATAACTACGCGCATACTTGAGCACATCGAGAAATTATTAACTGAATATAAAATTTAGGCCAAAGACAAAGCACTAGGACCTATGAGGTCATTCAGCGCTGAAACGGAAATTGAGAGTATAAGGTTTCACAGGTGTAACAGGAGGAAAACTTCGTGGTTGCACTATGAATCAATTGTTAGGAGAGGATGGAAAGTAAGATGGAAGAAAGAGAATATGAAAGGTGGTAGGAGCAAAATGCACGTTGCAAAGAACATGTCACCTAAACGCATCTAAACACGACCTAAACAATACGTACTAATGAGCTCTTTGAAGTGCAACAGGCGGACTCGGGTTTAACGATATTTTTGACCGGAGTTTGACCCGAGCCTATCTGCTTTGACTGTTTTTAGAATGGACACAAAAGGGGATAGACCACGAAATTAAATACCCGCCAAAATTTCTCTTTAACTTCAAACCAAGAGTTGACATCTTCGAAAAATAACCCCTTTTGCTTCGCTAATTTTCATTATTTTTTTGGGTCCAGTGACTTTTTTTCACATCAAATTGGGCTTATTATTTTTGTCTTCACCGTATTTCGATACATGTGCATTTTCCCCTTATCTCAGTCATATTCAATCGCAATCCCTTGTCTTCATTATCCAAACAATACTTCAAGCATTGAGTTGCTTTTGACGTCATTTCTACACACTAATCTCCTCCATATTTGCTAGTCTTGATTTTCACTGAGGTCTACTTATACTGTGTGTTCTAAGTATGTTTTTCTTACTTAAAAGTAACTACTCTGTCTCCACCCTATCAAATGAAGATGAATTATATGTCAATGTATCAATCCATTTATTCATTTACCTTATCATTATAAAAACCTGTAACTAAATGTAACAATAAATAAGTTCCTAATTTATATACATGTTTCATTTACCTTCTCATTATAAAAACCTGTAACTAAAGATAATAATAAAACTTGCAACTAAAGGTAAAAATAATTAAGTTCCTAATTTATATGCATATCTTTCATTTACCTTATCATTATAAAAACCTGTAACTTAATGTAATAATAAATAAGTTCCTAATTTTTATATAAATATCTCTCTTTACCATGAAATACAGCTTGATTATGATATGGGAATTCTTAACCATTCTCTACTAAACTTCCTATCGATTTCATCGTCAATCTATTCTCAGTATCTCAGTCTTATTCTCAATCGATATATTATGCTTCTACAGCTGACTGGAGCCAAACACAATTCTGACTTATCAATTAAATTTCCAGCCTGATCTTTGGTTTTACAATTCTGACATATTTTCATAATTCCTTTCAGTTTACGCTTTTAAATACATACTATATGTTAAAAGCTGGAAAACTTAACGGCTGTCGCAAATTCTTAATCTAATTTTTTATTTTTTTCAGTAGATGAAACCTATTCCCGTTGTACGAGCACACCAAAGGGGCCACTGACTTGAAATTCAAGCTTCCTAAGAATGATAGTTTCAACCACCCACCGCAGACCATACAATGCAGCAGTAACTGATCATGACAGAACCAGTGATTTTTTTATCGTCTTGGGGGAAGCGCGAACTCGCGACATCTGAGTGGCATGCCACGATACTAACCACTATACCAGCGAACAAGCGATTTGTTTTTAATGTTTTCCATTTTCCTGCAGTTCAATCGACATTTTTAATCCCTTTCCGTCTCTCGGTTTCTGTTTTTAACATTCTTCTAGCGTCGCTTTAAATGAGGTCTCTCATCTATTGTTAGTCTTGAGCGACGTTACAATCTTCCGGATTCTCTCTCTCTCTCTCTCTCTCTCTCCAAACACACACACACACACATTGAAATTCCCTGAGTTGACTTTTCGTACGCGCTTTTTGTTTTATTGATACTAATAAATAAATCTATAACAAGCAAGAAAAACCTTTTCATTATTACTTAAATAAAAAAATACATTGCGCTTGAATGTTGCATATACAGTGTTGTTTTGTCTTGAATTGAAGGTTATATCAAATGACATAATATATATATATATATATATATATATATATATATATATATATATATATACACGTATATATACGTGTATATATACAATATATATATATATATATATATATATATATATAATATATTAGTTTTAGGTATCTCAAACAAATAACAACCAAACCTTGCTAGCAACAAAATAACAAACGGTACCTCAATCAAAGTCAAGTGTTGTATGACAAGCAATGTCAGCACTCACCTTCACACACCAATGTTCATCGATAACGGACGCCAGTGATTAACACAAGAAGAAATTCCAGTCACCGAGACAAATTTGTTCAATTCACTCGCCAAGAAAACCGCGGGAAATAAACACAACTTAGCCACGGACCGTCACTATGACGACTAAACGAAATCCGTAAAGACGGTCCGTTATTTTCTCCTTCAAGACTGTTAGAAATCACATTCCAGCAGATTTCCTGTTCGCGTATTATGGACAGATAACTCTACCATTATTACACAAGCGATGGCACCGTCATAACGAAACACGCCGGGATGACGAAGCGAAAGAAATGAAGGTCGACAAGCGTTTGGTCAAGAATTGGGCCAGAGGAGCCGCACTACACAACGCTGGATGAGCAACAGTGTGTAGCCGCTGAATGCGAAAGACGGGTGTCACGAACACATGACCCAGGTAGCTTATTTGGATCGGGCTCCTACTTCTAGACTAACCAACCCCCCAATTCCCTCCACCCTTCTCACCCATACTGGCCACGCACTTGCTATTGAATATATTGATGGGTGGTGTTCAGCGAGTCTTTCTTGCTTCCTTTCTTCCTTCCCTACGGTATATACTGTAGTACTGTACTAAAGACAGTAATGTAAGCGTGAATGTATTTTGTACGTATGTAACGTAACCTTGCAGCCTGATATATTCCTTAAAAAGACACATAGAAGAAGCAAATTATCGTGGATAAGCAACTATATTTCGACTAACGTGCACCGCTCTTTGGCTCGGTGGGAAATGAACTGTTACAGAGGAAGTATTTATAGGCCGTAAAAATCAAATGCGTTTTAGGTTGGACTTGTTCGGATTCGTGGAACGTAATGTCCTTCATTATAAAGGGATTCCGTTCGGATTTGCTTTATTCAAGTATTTGTTGTAGTGACGTCTTGACCTTTTTTTTATCATCGGTGCCTCTCTTCCAAAGCCCTTCTGACAAGTTCACATTGCTGGTTTAGTTTACGATGGCTAATCCCGGAATCATACTCCTGTTTGGTCAGGCACTTTTAAATAGTCCAGATGACTCAGTCTGGTTCATGCGACCAACAGTTTCTCGGAAGTAAACGAAAATGTCAGAATTCTATGAGACACAAAAAATCGTTCGTGCTCGGCTGATCATCGTAATGTAGAACGCCCAGTTTGTCTGTACCACATTAATTTGTTTGTTTTGTTTGTTTGTATGGTGCTTTTACGTTACATGGAACCAGTGGTTATTCAGCAACGGGACCAACGGCTTTACGTGACTTCCGAACCACGTCCAGAGTGAACTTCTATCACCAGAAATACACATCTCTCACTCCTCAATGGAATGGCCGAGAATCGAACCCGCGACCACCGAGGTGGGACGCTAATACCATACCAACCACGCCACCAAGGCGCTACATAAATTTGGCACATTCTTCAAATGGTGCACTGTAAACGCCGAATTCACTTTCCTCTTTCAACAGGAAAAGGATAAAAAATGAAATGCTTCTTCGTGCAGAAGAATATACACAAAATGGTTATTCTACATACCATGCTACCATGATTATCAGCCTGTTACGGGCTGCTCTATGAGCAAGAGCCCGTGCTGACATAACGTCAGCTAAAGCTAAAACAATACTACTGCCAACATACATTAGGCCACTCACCTTTATCCGGTGCTTTCTTCACATTCAGGCCCTCCCGTCCACTCACCTTTTTTTTCGTTCTTCCTCTATGTACGCCTTAACAAGAGATGCAAAATATAAATGTTTGTGCACATAATCTACAGTATACATATATACATAGAAATGCACTTATATATATATATATATATATATATATATATATATATATATATATAATATATATATATATATATATATATATATATATATATATATGAGATTTCTGCGCGTATATGCGTAGGCTACAGTATACATCGTAGTAAAAAATATTTTGTGTATATGTACATATACTATATATATATATATATATATATATATATATATATATATATATATATGTGTGTGTGTGTGTGTGTGTGTGTATATGTGTGTGTGTGTGTGTGTGTGTGTCTAACTTAAAACGCAAGACGTTTTTGGCAAGGAGCTGGGGTTCATGACCACACACACTATAATGCCTTAAGCGCACAAGGGAAGAAAAAGCCGCATTGAACGCACCACAAGGGAAGAAAAAACACAACAGAATATACCGGCTACATAATACTAATATTAAATAGCCCGCAGTTAACTTTAAACCATAATATAGACAGAAAGAATGCCAAATGCATCAACCTCTAACAGCAACCAGAAGCAAATAAAGTGCAAATAACCAAACCTTCATATGGAATATACTACCCAGCGACCTCGTTTCAAACTGGTCTTGCGAAGGCTTGTAAACAGGCCATCAATGCCGTATAAATCCCCATCGACAGAGGGCGTCTGGGGTAATCTAGCAAGGGTGTCCCTCTTGGAAATGTTATTCTGGCATCGCCTGTTCGTTTAAGGAGGCTATTTGCAGTCAATGTAGTCGTGGAATCGTATTCCTTAAGAGGTGACTGGCTATGTTTGGATTCGAGGGGCTATGGGAAACTAAGCAAACACTGAAATCAGTGTCGACTTGCCTGGTTTTGCAGCGGTTCTTTCATTGTGTTGTTGCCGTGTGCCATAATGAGTCCATATACTATATTCAAGAGAAGATATCTTGAATATTTTGACAATATTTCGTGGAGCGGTTGGTTAACTTTATTGTTGCCATGCACCCACTTTGTTCTTGTACGTTCGAGGAGACATATTGCGTATTTTGAAGAACTTTTGGGAGCGCCAGGGGCTGTCTTCAAACGCTTCTTGAGTTCGAATTCCAAAACCGTGTGCGCAACTTATTTTCTTCGATGGATATTCCGCCATATTGGATTATAACTTTATACCGATTCTGGTTATGTAAACAATTCCTGCACCTAAATAGAAATGTGGCATATTTCTTACACGAGCCAATGTGGCAATTTTAGTTCGGCAACAAACTTTTATTGCATTTTGAGTATAAAGTTTTCTCATTATTCACGCTTAAATGCGTATCGTTTTTCTGTGCGAATGGCTTTTCCCTCGTTCATGGACAAGAAATATTTTTGTCCTCTTTACATATTATGCCTTTCGGTTTTACGTCTCTCCTTTCTCAAAGCAAACTTTTCCACGGCTTTATGCGAATGTTGAGCACATTTTTATACAATAACTTGTTCACGTGTAATTTCTATTCCACGAACGTACTGTGCACGCATCATGCATTTCTATGAGACTACTCGGCTTGCAAATTTTATGTATGTGTTAATTTCCTCATCACTTCTGTGAGCACAAACGTACCTTTTGCATTTTGTGAGTAGTACCTCGGAGTACTGAATCTCTTTATATGCAATATCTTCTTTTGACGTGGTAACGTATATTACATATGTATGAGGTAGATATTTCATTTTACACTGCGTAGTGGCTGACTGACTTGAATATAGAATTGAGGCCAAAGGCCAAGTGATGAGACCTACAAGGTCATTCAGGGCCGAGACGGAAATTGACAATAAAAGATTTTAAAAGTGTAACAGGAGGAAAACCTCAAAGGAGAGGGTGGAAAGTAAGATGGAGGCAAGAGAATATGAAAGGGGTTACAGTAAAAGGAACGAAAAGGGTTGCAACTAGGGGCCCGAAGGCACAATGCAAAGAACCTTGAGTAATGCCTACAGTGCATAGCATGAGGTGGAATGATGGCACTACCAGGCTACGGCGTAGCCACTTTCAGGTTTGCATTTTTCTCACAATTTCCAACAGACTTTCTTCCCCACTACTTGTCAGCTTCAGAAATCGACTTTCCCCTGGGTCTCGCGACCCTCAAAACTCCGGTCTTTCTCGAAGAGACAAGTCTGTTGCTTCTTTAGCTGGTAACCTCCAGTTCTAATTTCTTTCCCTTTCCTTGTTTGTTTGTTTGTATGGTGTTTTTACGTTGCATGGAACCAGTGGTTGTTATTCAGCAACGGGACCAACGGCTTTATGTGACTTCCGAACCACGTCGAGAGTGAACTTCTATCACCAGAAATACACATTTCTCACTCCTCAATGGAATGACCGAGAATCGAACCCGCGACCACCGATGTGGGACGCTAATACCATACCAACCACGCCACTGAGGCACTTCCCTTTCCTTGTCATCATTGGACCAAAACAAATTGCAAATTGTGGGCCTTGTCTTTTACCATCTAGAGGTTTCTTCAATAACACCCTGGTTAAAATTCAAGTCATACTTTTTCCATACTAAACAGTTCCGTCAACTTCTTCATGTAGTGGTGTCAAAATATTTAGGCCAAGGGCCAAGTGCTGGGACCTATGAGGTCATTCAGCGCTAAAAGGGAAACTGAGAGTACAAAGCTTTGAACGGTGTAACTGGAGGAAGACCTCAAAGCAGTCTCACCATGAAGCAATTGTGAGGAAAGTGTGGATAGCAAGACGGAAGAAAGAGAATATGAATGGAGGTACATTAAAAGAAATGAGGGGTTGCAGTTAGGGGTGGGAGGGACGCTGCAACGAACCTTAAGTCGCAATGCCTGCAGTGCACCGCGTGGAGTGCACTGATGGCACTACCCTCCTACGGGATAAAAAGAAAGTCGATTATTTAGCAAAAACCAGAGGGAAGTTCCTGCAAGTGTGGGGTCCATTTCTATACGAAACCAGAACGATGACACTTAATGAACTGCCAAACAGTTAAATAAATGACACTTCAATTAACTTCCTGCTTTAAATGATACTATTTTGGGGAAATGACTCCCAGTGCTGTGCCTCCCGCTCTGCAATTTCGAAACACCGTCAGAAGTAAAGTAGACTTTCACATTTAAATTGCTTTTTTTCACGCAAAACTATTTTGGTAAGTAAGCTCCTTTTCAACAATCTCCGGTAAAATGTCATTTAACGGAAGATCGAACGCACAATATGAGGTTTGTAGTTGAATGGAAAATGACCATTTAACAATGATGCTTCTCAAACACCGCTCGAGTGGTGCAGAGAGAGAGAGAGAGAGAGAGAGAGAGAGAGAGAGAGAGAGAGAGAGAGAGGAGAGAGAGAGAGATTCCAAATATAGCGATTTTGGGGGAGACCCATAAAATAACAGTAGTTACTCTGGTAAAAATAAAAAATAAATAATCATGATTTCATAATAACGAAAATAGAAGACGATGAATACCCAAGACATTTAAACTCTGTCACTATTCAATCGAAAAGGAAAAAGACTATGTACAAGAATACAATTATGAATGGAAAGGCAAAGAATAAAAAATGACAACTGGGGGAAACGATGAGATATTGTTATATTTGATCAGTTCGAGTACGATTTGTCTTCAAGTACGTCAGACACCGACTGAAGAAATATACGAGATACAGGAGATCCCGCTATAACTTTGACTTGAATCCTTCTCCACTTGCGTTTAAAGTCAGAATGCAGGAATGTTCCATTTGAGGTACGATATGTTTTTCCCTGTTATGTGTATCTCTTTGCACGGGGTTCGGGAAAAGACAAGTCAGTTCCCGCTCATCCCTTGATCTGTAATCAACTCATGTACATTAAAGGAATCAACTGGTCCTGAGTATGTCTCAACCTGCTTACATGGCGCAGTGATTCTCGTTCCAAAGCAGGACCTACAAGATGCTGAGACGAGGCATCACAAACACACCCATGGGCACAGCAGACGTTCCCCCAGGGGCACTGCAAGCAGGAATGCAACGCCGGCACCACGAGGGACAGGACTTTGTTACAGGCTTTGGTTGGCCTCATGGCACAAGGAAGACCACATGGTTCAGCCTCGGCAGGTGTTAGGGCGATGTGCCCTGAGAAGTGTAGCTATGAGATGACACAAAGCAGTTTTCGAGAATGGTGTCGCTCTATGAGTGATTGGCTGGCCTTAGGAAACGTCTCAGGAGAGAATGCACTTATCAGTATCCGGTTAAACTGCGATGAGAAGTTAAGGATGACTAATAGATGCAACGCACTCAGGAGGTTCAGTGGAACTCATTAACGACCTCTGAGGCATTCGACAGACTGGAGGAGATCACGACAAAGTCTGTGAATAAGGCAGTGGCATGGGACAAGTTTTTCTCAGCGCAACAAGGCGATCAAGAAACCGCGAAATCTTTGTGCATAGGTGCCAACAATTGGCCTTAGATTGTGGGTTTTAAGTGTCCCCATTGTCGAGCTGATCTGAATGATTTTGTGTTAGTTCAGCGGATAACAAGTGGTTTAAGCAATGTGGGACTTAAGCAAGAGATCCTACAGGATCATGAGGTTTTCAATACTGTGCAGAAATTGTTACGTAAATGTGAAATTTATGAATCTGCAGAAAAGGATAGTATTAGCGCTCGTGGAAGGGCAAACGTAGCTAGTTTGGTAAAAGGGGATGAGATAGGCTTAGGCCTAGTTGAAAGTGGGTTAGAAGGTGAAAGTAAAATTATTGCTAGCTATAGGTCTAAATAATAGTGACAAGGGACACGGCCGTGGCCGTAGTAGCTTGAAACCTACTGGTAACAGTAAGTCAGATACCAGGTGTAAAAAAGTGTGGTGGTCGTTCTCATTGGCAGGGGAAAATGTCCTGCTGATAATGTTAATTGTTTTCAGTGTGGTATTGTGGGGCACTTTGCTAAATTCTGTTGTCAAGGGGGGCGGCAACAGCCGCCAAAAACGGCGCCTATTGTGGACGCGTCTGTTACGTCATGCACTGTTGCCTATCCACCTGCGGACAATCGCCAGGTAGGCCTATGTGCGGCAGTGGGGAAACTGCCGATGGTGAAAATAAAGGTTAAGCATTGAGTTTTCATGTGAGTGTGTCGTCGTTGAGGCTGTTCCAGACACTGGGGCAGAAGTGTGTATAGTAGGGGTAGATTTGTTACCAAAATTGGGGTTTGAAGGTACCTAATCTCTCTCGGTGTAATGTCATTGTAAATCACGCAGGGGAGAAGTCATTGAGAATATATGGGTCTGTTGATATGCTAATAGAATTGGGTGATAAATCAGTGAGCACTAGTGTTATCGTTGTGCAAGGTGCTACCCGTTTTTTATATGTCTTTAGGAGTGTGTAAATCACTAAGTCTAGTGCATACAAAGTTTCCCCATCATACTGTCGCTACCGTGAATGACGTTCACTCCCGGAAACCCTCCTGCGTCGACTAACCCCCGCCAAATGCCTGAAGAAAACGTTCTCACACGGGTAGGGGGTGGTGGTCGTCAGGCGCGAGATGCCATACGCTGCCCCACGGAGGAGAATGTTCGCCTAGGCTTGAGGGACTGGCTTACTGCACGTTTTTGCGAAGACTACGTTCAACGTTTCAAGAAACCCTCTGCCGATGATGAAGAGGCCCCTCACCACATTCACCTGAGGAAGGTGCCATCCCCTATGCGTGTCATACACCTATACCAGTTCCTAAGCATTGGGAGGCCGATGTTAAGGCTCAGCTCGACGAAGATGTCAAATTAGGAGTAATTAGGGAGGTCCCTGCTGGTACAGCTACGGACTGGTGTGCAAGGATGGTAGTGGTAGCAAAGAAAAATGGTAAACCACGGAGGACCGTGGACTATCAAGAGCTGAATAAGAATTGCAAACGAGAAACGCATCACACATGTGCTCCTTTTGACATGGTCTCGGGTGTGCCACTTCGTACATATAAGACTGTAGTTGATGCCTATGCCGGATTCCACCAGGTGCCATTAGATGAGGAGAGCCGACAGTTGACAACGTTTATTACACCATGGGGGAGATACCAGATTGTCGAACACCTATGGGTCATTGCGCGGCCCCCGATGCATACACGAAAGGTTCGATGACGTTATTATTGATGTACACAGAAAGTACAAGTGCATAGATGACGTGTTGATATGACGACAGTGTTGAGGGAGCCTTTTGGCATACTTATGATTTTTTGCAATTATGTGGAGATAATGGTATTACGCTGAATCCGGATAAATTCCGATTTTGTCAAAGACAGGTAGAGTTTTGTGGGGTACGAACTTGATTGGGTATAATTATAGACCTTCTAATGAGCGTATGAGTTGCCATTAAGAACTTCCCCATGCCTGCAAGCCCAACTATCACGGATATAAGATCTTGGTTTGGACTTGTGAACCAAATTGCACCTTTCGTGGCTGTAGCACCGGTAATGGAACCATTCAGGGATCTTCTCAAGAAATCCCCCCATCGGAAAGTTTATTGGGACCAACGCCTTCAAAACCTTTTGTTTTGTTGCAGCCCGGGACAGCATTTGCAAGATGTTGGGCGACGGACTGAACATATTGATAAGACAAGGCGCACTGCTGTTGTTACCGATTGGTGCAGAGAAGGAATGGGATTTGTTATATTGCAACAATATTGCAATTGCGAGGATCTCAATGCCCCTTTTTGTTGTAAGGGGGGATGGAAACTGGCATTATGTGGCAGCATGGCACCTGACGGAGGCGGAGGCCGGCTATGCCGTCATTGAGGGGGAAGCGGCTGCAGTAGTTATGGTGCCTTAGGAAATCGAGATTGTTTTTATTGGGATGCCCGAATTTCATTTTAATCACGGACCATAGACCTTTGGTAAAACTCTTTGGGGATAGGAGCCTAAAAGACATTGCAAACCCGAGACTACTAAGGTTGAAGGAGAAAACTATGCAATATAGTTTTTACCATAGATATTTGCCGGGGAGAAGAATTCGGCAGCCGATACGTTATCAAGATACCAGTGATTCGCAGTGAAACTACCGTCAAAGACGAAGAAGAGGAGGAACTTATGAACGAAGTTTGTATTGCCTCCATGACGTCATCGCTGGCGGATGACGTCATTACTATGGACTGGGCTACCATGAGCAAGCAGAGAAGGATCCTGATTATTTACTATTGCAGCGACGTGTCAGCGAAGAGGGTTGGCCGTCGTCAAGGTCTCAAGTGGAGCCCTGCCTAAAACCTTTTTTCAATGTACTGTGATAGGCTGAGTGTCATTGAAGGATTAGTCACATATGCATATGACGAGGGGCATGTTCGTCTGGTAGTTCCGGAGGCACTACGTTTACGCATTGCAACCATTTACATTCAGGTCATCAATCAACTGACTCCATGATCAGAAGAGCCACGACAGGCAGTTTTATTGGCCTGGGATTGAGGGTGACTTGGCAAATTATAGGGCACAGTGTCATGATTGCAACGTTGCGGCACCTTCGCAACAAAGGGAAAGTATTATATACACTCCCCCTCCCGAATATCCGTTTCAGAGAACTGTGCAGATTTATTTCAAGTAGCAGGGAGGCAGTATATGGTCTACGCCGATCGACTGACTGGATGGATGGAAATTTATTTCTTCTTTCGCTAACGGAACTACATCCGCGAGATTGATCCCAGTTTTAGAAGATATTTTATGCAGTGGGGAGCACCTGAAGAAATATCAGTGGACGAGGGCACGAATCTAACGAGCATGGGAAATGAGACATTTCTTTGGTAAGTGGGGGGTATCTATGAGAGTGCGTCTGCTCACTACCCCCAGTCCAACGGGCGGGCAGAAGCTGCTGTGCGCACCGCCAAACGAACATTAATGGGCAATACTCTACCTGATGGAGGGCTAGACAATGACAAGGTAGCTCAGGCGATATTGCAGTATAGAAATACACCATTACGTGGTATAGATAGTCTCCTGCACAGCTGGCCATGGGTCGCCAACTTCGAGATTCGGTGCCAATGTTAAAAAGTTATCATTTCGTCACCGAGCATTGGTCGGAAACCTTGTCCGCAAGAGAGAGGGAAATGAAGCGTTGTGAACAACGAATATCATCCAAGTATAATGAGAAAGCCAAGGATCTTTCCCCCTACAAATAGGGGAGAGGGTAGCTATCCAGGATGTGACTACACGGAGCCTGGAATAGAAGCGGGGTGGTTATGAAAAGAATAGATACCGCCAATTATCGCATAGGTTAGACGGGAGTGGAAGAATTTCGACAAGAAATCGCAAGCATTTGAGATCCCTACCACCCACACCACCTGAGGGAGAACCTACTCCCACCGCCTCGGGGGAGGCTGGCCCAGTACCCACCCAGGAGAGAAGTAGCACTAGGGTACGTCGTCCCCGCAATGGCACTATGATTATATTACAGAGTAATTCATTTTAGTTGTGTTATAAATATCCCCTAAACATGTCAAGTTTTGTGCATATACTTTAATCCTGATTATTTGGGATTTAATAAGTGTTCCTCTTGTCATGTTTACCATTTTATGTATGTTCCAGCGCTGTGTCCGAAGGACTATCTTTATTATAGCTGAATTCCCCTTTACGTCATATGTTTACTACCTTTACCCATTTTATTATTTTGCAACTAAAAGGAGAAATCTATACTTATGTTTTAAATATACTGTTTGCTTTGAATGAGGAGCTTTGATCTTAAACAGGGGAGGTGTAGGAATGTTCCATTTGAGGTACGAATATGTTTTTCCCGTGTTATGTGTATTCTTCTTGCACGGGGTTCGGGGTGACAACAGGAAAGTCAGTTCCAGCTCCTCCCAGCCCCTTTGATCTGTGAACTTCAACTCATGTTACATTAAAGGAATCAACTGGTACTGCCTTGCATGCTCATGTCTCAAACCTGCTTACACAGAATCTGACTAAAATCATAGGCCGCTGAACGCCAGGACGGTTACACAACTGGTGAAATAAGAAAGTTTTCATGGTCTCTGCAAAAATTATTGCAGCAGAGGAGGAATGTCTGTGGAAGAAAAATCTTAAGTGTGTGGAGATGAAAGAGGTGTGTATATCGACAGTGAATGTAGGTAACAGAAGTTGGTCACTGGTGATAGGTGGTGGTGTCTTACATTAGAAGACGGAAGATTGCAGGATGGGAGGAATGATATCCCGAGTCGTAGATTTGTTTATTCCAAGCAGCAAAAGGTAAAAATGTACAGAGGCTCTGCAGGGCGTGCAGTTCGCGCCAAGAGCAGCAAGAAGAATCATCATGCGCATGTGCGGGTCCTGCCGGATGCATACAGGGCGACACATGCGGATGCGTTCACAATAGGCAGTTTTATTAAATATACATGGAAATAAATAGTACAGTCATTGAATAGTAAAATATAGGAATCGTTCCCGTTGCGTACTTAGGGATAAGATGGAAATGGAATATGAGATGAAAACCAAAGGTCAAGCGCTGGGAACTATGAGGTCATTCAGCCCTGAAAAGGAAACTGAGACTAAAGGTTTTGAAAGTGCCAGGAGGAAAACCTCGGTTGTTGTTATGAATCAATTGTTAGGAGAGGGAGGAAAAAACAAGAACGGAGTGGCGGCACTACCGCCCTATGGGAGAGGTAAAAGTTGAAAATATCAATATATGACCATATGGCAACTTTAGCTGCGTAAGAGAAATGATGGATGTATTTCAACGGGGTTACTCACGGGGAGTATAGAGGTCTGATAAAAAGGTTGTGTTTACCGTAAGTTTAGAAAAGTAAAAAGTGAGGGAGGCGAAGAAAGTGCTGATCCAAGCTTTCTTAAAGAACCGAAATGGAAGGACATTATCCAGGAAGTACTATAGTACACGCAAGACAGAATTAAGTAAATTATTCACAAACAGTTTGCAGCAAGACATGGAACAATTCAATATTTAGCCCGAAGTCCAGGAATAAATGAAATATGTAAACAAGAATTTATGTCTTTGACTGCTTTGAAATAAGGTTGCACCACGAAACCAGGTAATCATCAATGAATTGGAGAGAGAGAGAGAATAGGGGGGGGGGGGGGGGGGGAGAGAGCTTAATGATTTTTCAAGGAAAGGGATGAATTCCTTTTTCTTTTATATAACATCCAGGCCGAAAAGAAAAACAAGAATGTAACAAGATCATTCATCAGCATTGATTCAAGTTTTGATACATGACAGATATAACAGTATTGATTATCATCATCATCATCATTTTACCGTACTTTATTTCGACATCTAAAATTTGTGATGACACGTTGCCATACCACTTAATGAAAAAAAACAGCAGTCTAAATAATTTGCATGACTTTGTTCGGTTACCTTATAGTTTTATTTTTCATACTGTCCCATCTCAAAATAAGCAATTTCAGAATTTTTAAGAGTATAGAATTGAGGCCAAAGGCCACGTACTGGGACCTATGAAGTCATTCAACGCTGAAACGGAAACCGAGTATTAAAAAGTTTGGAAAGTGTATCAGGAGGAAAACCTCGAAGTTGTACTATGAATCAATTGTTAACAAGGTGCAAAGTAAGGTGGAAGAGAATATGAACGTTATTACAGTACCGGAATGAAAGGGGTTGCAGATAGGGGCCGTAGGGAAGCTGCTAAGAACCCTATACTCTGTTTTTTTCCATCTGTCCATCCGCCTGTGGGGTTTTCGTATGGGCTTTAAATAGTTACTCTATGTGTAAGTTTTAGGTAAATAAAAGGATATCTGGGTGTACATTTGCAACTGGAAAGTGTTTTTAATAATTTACTGTATGCGAATTACACCGTTAATACCATTAATATTCGAAATAAGATATTATTTAAAGCCTGGGACTCAGTGTTACCATGCGCAAACACCACAGGCAGATGGACAGATGGAAAAAAACAGAGTATAGGTAATGCCCACAGTCCGCTGCATTAGGTGCAATGATGGTACTCAACCTGATTGTGGAATATTTTGTAAAGTAAGAATTAAAGTAGTAATTCGACCTCAGAGAGCCTCCCTTCCACCAAAGACCAATGGAAAATGAATGCAGTTTTGTCACGACATTTAACTGTTCTCGGAGAACTTGGTACTGTATACACCTCAACCTAAGTGCTTCAATATGTGACCCAGTACTGGGAGGGAGGTTTTACATACTTCCTTTATCCCATTTTACCATAACAGCTACTTGAACATGTGAGACCGGTATGCCATCCATCCTCATTCTATTTTGCTGTAAGAGTAATCATTCATGATGAAAACCAAGCTAAGGTCAACATTCATAAACCAATCTGGACAGCCACCTTAATATTCCCTTGATATTATAAGCATTTCCCACCTACCGAGCTTGCAGTCACCACATTACATTATACGTGTAAGGTTGTTGCCCAGCTGGGACCAAAGGCCCAAAGCAGCATATGCATACTACTGCCTTACAACCAGCAGACAATCTTTACATTGCTATTAAAGTGACTTGGAAACCAATGCAAGTTTGTACAGTCCCACAGGGTCCACTTTCCTATTCGAGAAGGGTTTGAGGCAGGATTTGTGCTGGTAGTTCTAACAAGAGAGGTAAACCAGGACCTTGGTCTCCTTTCTGAAATAAAGAACCTCATACATTAACATTATAAGGTCTGCAAGTTAATTCCTTAAACCTGGAGATATCACAAAAATAAAAAGGAAAGAATTAAAATTTACCAGTTAATTAGTTAGTAGAAAAATTACCTCAGTTAATGTTAATATATAGAGTATTTCCACTTAATTATGTGGCCTACATAACACAACCTTTCGAAGACTTATCTATAGGGCATTTGAAGACAATCCAAATTTTCCCAATACTTATCTTCGTATATGATGTCTAGACTAAATTCATGTACAAAAAAATAAAGTTAACTTGGGACTGCAGATACCACTCTCAGGGATAACTGCATGATCACCTGGAACACTTTTAATTCTATATTGTAGAAATAATCAGTGCATAAAGAAAATATGTACTCTTTTATACATAACTTTATCAAAACAATTAAAGAAGCCTAAAGTTAGGACAGTCATTGCAACATTAATCTAAATAACTTTACTTGGCAAATATTAAATTGCAGAGGATAAGCTTAAATTAACAAATTCCCAATCAGAATTCAGACAAAATAGAGGGAAAAAAATTGTAAAATAGGCACCATTCCTACAAGACAATGATCAGAAGGTAGATCAAACGACTTAATGGCCTTGTTAGCACAACTATTATATCAGTCACACACACACAAGGTACATCAAACAACATATTAGCCTCGTTGGCAGAACTATATGTCACACACACACACACTATAAACGTGTGCTGCCGACCATGAATTTACAGACTTGGACTTGAAGGGTTGTGGCTTTAGAAGTTTCAAGCACCCCTCCTACATTTGGGTAAACTTTATTTAGGTTTCATTTTTGTTTTGTTTGTTTGTATGGTGCTTTTACATTGCATGGAACTAGTGGTTATTCAGCAACGGGACCAAGAGCTTTACGTGACTTCCGAGCCATGTTGAGAGTGAACTTCTATCACCAGAAATATACATCTCTCACTCCTCAATGGAATGGCCGAGAATCGAACCAGCGACCACCAAGGTGGGACGCCAGTACCATACCAACCATGGCACTGAGGCGCTGTTAAATTTAGGTTTGATGCATAAACTTAGTCTAGACATCTTATAAGATACTGGGAAAACTTAGTGTCTTCAAATGCCTTATATATATGTCTTCGAAAGGTTGGGCCAAGTAATGCATTGTCTATTTTGTTCGTATGATGTTTATACATTGCATGGAACCAGTGTTTATTCAGCAATGGGACCAATGGCGTTACGTGACTTCCAAACCACAGTGAACTTCTATCACATCTCTCACACCTCAATGGAATGGCAGAGAATTGAACTCACAGCCAATGAGGTTTATATGTAATGTAGTCCACATAAAAAAACTTTCAATTCATTCACTGAAGTAAATCTTAATTCTTTGCTTTTTACTTTTGCGACCACTCCAGGTTCAAGGAATTAACTTGATGACCTTAAGACATATTGTTAACAGATCAGATTCATTTTACAGTGGAGACCAAGGCCACAATTTACCTTCCTTGCCAAGGATATCTACACAAAACTACATCACAGCCTGTGGAGGCATTCAAAAAACACAAGGGTGCTTTTTAAACTTTCGGAAAAGTATTAATACTAGACCCCATTCTGTTTATAACTAACATTACATAACCCTGCTAACCTACCCTAAGCCATAACCCACATATTTGCTTGTAGCACATACGTAACTGATACCAATAAGTAAAGAACATCAGTCAGTCAGCAAATGCAAAATAAAGTCACCTAGCTACCATGTTTCATTACTTTGGAGGTCAAGTTATCTGGAACACAAAGGCCTAAGCTGAATTATACTTCCTTGTTTTATGTCAATTTCAAAATTTACATTAAACAAAAATTAAAGCTGAAATTATCAGTACACAACAAATGCAGCAATGAGAAACACACAAAAAAAAATTGCTTCCCAATAAGTTAATCAAAAATAACAATTGCATTCTGAATTAGAAAAGATCTACCTAGAACTGACGGTAGATACAGGACCCAAATTTTACTGATAAGAATATTCCCAGTAATACTTGAGCTAACTTTTGATTCAGTGAACTGTATTACTTTAACTGGCCCGTAAAACTAGCACACTTAAAATCAACTGCAGATGACTGACATTCACTTCTGACATGTTTCTGCAAATTTGAACATGACAAAGGTTAAAAGTAAAAAACATACAAACATTTCTGTTTATTAAGAAAAAACTAATACTAGTGATGTGTGGTCCTATCACTTGTCTTATTTTTTTAAGACTGCATTAACAGATAACATAAGAACTGGGATTGAAGCTGTCTCAAACAATAAAAAATATTGATATTTTCAGAGCATGTAAATATTAGAGTATCACAACAAATCTCATCTGAAAAGACAATAACTTACATCACTATAGTGCAGACAGCCCTCAGATTAGACAGTTATTCTACATGACTTGTGACTTGTGATAAACTGCAACAGGTACTAAACACATTTCCTATGGAAAATAAGATTCCATTATCACTTTCATATGATCTATGAACCCAACCCTTAGATAAAAAGTTTTTATCCCAGACACACTTAATAGTTCTGAGCAATTTTACAACAATCAGAAACCATTAGCCACTAATTATAGGTCAAAGGACATGCATGACAAGAGGCAATTTCAACAACAAATGCACAATCTCCTAAAAGCTATTAACATGAAATAAGTGAATTTAATTGTCTAAGATATTTTTGAGCAGTTTAATAAGGCATATGAGGAGGGGGATGAGCACAACCTTAGAACAATATACTTTAGCTGAAAAACAAATCAAGAGTTGATGACTAATGGAGGGTTCATGTTCGGCACATCACTTGGCACGATTGGCCAACTTTCAAGGCCAACTGAAGGCGTCTTTTATTCCTCATCACATATCAAGTGGAGGGTCTTCTCAACAATCTGCTAGAGGGAATATAGTCTGTGCAACCAGAAGTCAGTCAGACATCAGCTTTGCAATTATTTATTGACTAGCTTTTAGTTACACATTTTTGAGAAGCAAGGATATTCCTTAAACTTACTGGTGTAAACATGTTACAACCTATTGCAAAATTCTTGAACACAGACAGCTGGATTCTATCCTCTACCTGAAGACTTTCAACAATGAAATCTAAGTAACTATGGCAGTTAGTACACGGACAAATAAACACCTTTACTCCTGCAGATGAATCAAAATCTGCAATAACGGCATTACTATTTTCCCTGTAATACTCTCTAACGAGTATGTTTCACCTATATAAGATGACCTATAATACCATGAGGTTCTGTATCTATCACAGACAAAAAAAATAATTCAATTGAAATGGAAAACTATACAGAAAAACCACAAAACTGTTATTGGTAGCACTTGCTGTTCCAATCACTTTATCAAAATTCTCCCAAGAAAACTTAAACAGGAATGCAACATACATATACACAGCAGACAAACCATAAAGTATTAGTAATAAACACCTTTAAAATATATGCAACTTACTCCAAAAGCCATACTATGGTTGCTACTGCCTACACTCCCATATTGCAAAACATCAGTTAGGAGAATGTTACGCAGCCTATCACTACACGACAAATACCAAGTAAGTGAATAATCTTTGATTATAAATGATCTCCTCTTGACCTGCATTCAAATACCAATACTCTTTGGCACTGGTTATTCTACATACCTAAAAATGTTTACTGTCAAGTCTAAATAGGGGGTTCCACAAAATATTTTACTTGTTCTTTGGAATATACAGAATTAAATTTAATATAATTACTTTGTATCAAATGCAGCTATTAACAAAGAGGTATCTTCCACTAGTTAGAGGCTTGATAACCTAACCACCAACATTTATGCATACAAAAAAGTGACAGAAAAGAAATTCAAAAGTAGGGATTGCAATGCTGCTTCACAGCTGAAACACAAAAGGCAGAACAAATGCAAAAAGAAATGGCACTTCATAAGTCAGCAAAATATATTTCAGTTGCTCAAAGCATTACCATTCTGGACACCACTCAAGGCCTTCAATGAAATATTACATATACGTAGTAAGAAACAATGCACACAAAATCAAGACAGTGCAAGACTTATCTGAAAAAAATATATAATTACTCAAATGATGTATGTTTTACACAGGTAAAGGAAAACACAGTGATGGCCTATTCAATATATTCTCTCAGAAGAAAATAGTATAAAAAAATTTTTATAAAACAAATGATAAATTAACAAATAGCTACTCTGAAGCATGTACAAACTGTACATGATCAATGGTGTGGCCCTGCAATTATACAAGACTAATTAAAAAAAAATATACATATCCTGCATAGCTGGCCAATAATCACAAGTGTCTGCAAACAATTCAATGCTGTGTGGCAGTGTGTAATAGTCTTACTAATGTGGCACATAGCCAAACATGAGGCCAGCAATACTTCAGCACCAATACCCAATTCATTTATTCAGCTCAAGTACCTTACTTTAAAAAACCTAATTTAGTGAACCTTTAATTTAAAAACACACTAACACAATAATACTATCAAGTTTTTTCTACCAACTGCAAGATATAACATTTAATGTATCCAGAGGCTCAAGAAATTTAAGCTCTGCAACAGATTCAGACCATAAATGCAAAAGGAGTCGACTATTAACAAGGCCCGACCAAAAGAGAAAATCCACCCCGACACGAAATACAAACCTGCAATTATTTATTTGTGGGGTTTCCTACTACAACCCTTTCCATGAACACAAGAAGCACTTGAGGTGTAAATTTCTTCACCTACACAATCAATGGTCAAAATGTATTACACCACACTCACAATTGCACGGGCACACACAATTATGTAACAGCCATTGAATCACATGATGTCTAACTTCTTCTAAGCTCTAAATTTTTTCAATCAGCTTCTTCCTCTTTATGCTCCTTCTTCTTCTTCTTTTTCTTTTTCTTCTTTTCACCACTCTGCAAAAAAAGTAAATATGTTAATGTATATCTTAAGTTTTTACCAGACCACTGAACTGATTAACAGCTCTCCTGGGGCTGGCCCAAAGGATTAGATTTTACATGGTTAGGAACCAACTGGTTTCTTAGCAACTGGACCTACAGCTTATTGAGAGATCCAAACCACATTATATCGAGAACTGAATTTCTAAAAACCAGAAATAAATTCCTTTTCATTCCTCACTGGCGCACGTGGTAAGCACACTTGGGCTAGCAGATTAATCATGTTATAATGATTCATTTTGAATAAGAAATAGTTCATCCTTCAGGATGGATGGGCAAACAATCAACTCAGCATGAAAGGACTCGGTGCCTTTAAATTCCAGACATGCAAATTTAACAAAACTCAATTTATTAGGTGATAAGCCAAGTCTAAGATTCAAAAAAACTTATATTTTGTACTTCTGTGGTTTTTGGTTTCATAAGTATATGTGATTATTTTAAAAGTTCCAACCATGGTGTTCAATATAGTAACATATTGTAAAGTGGCTGCTGTACATTGTTAAATTTACATTTAAAAAGTAACATTTTTAAAAATGTATCTCTAAAATTAAATTAATATGGTATACTACAGATAATTACAGAATAATTGTTATGAGGGGGTTATTCTTTACTTTACACTGAAATGCCGTTCATCATATGACTCCAGGGTACTTAGTAATCAAGTAAGCCATACATCCATCTTTGTTATTTAAGAGGAAGAGCAGACCCCCCTTATGTCTGTAACACTGAGGTGCCAACGAGTTAAAACATTTCATTAGACCACTGAGAAAAGATTCATAAACCCCCTTATACTATGGAATTTGTACACAGAAACTTGTATTTTCACTAACAACCAACACATTGTACATCAACTTTTCATCAAACCCAACCTATTATACAGATATTAGATCATCTAAGGTGTTCAACAAATATTCATGGCCCAAAAAGTTTTATCTTCAAAATGCTTCAACTCTTGACCTACCTCAGTCTCCTCTCCAAGAGGCTCTTCAGTAACTTCCTGCTTAATCACAACTGAGGCTGGCTCCTCCTCATCCTCCTCCCTTTTCTTCTTCTTCTTCTTCTTCTTATCCTTCTTTGATGAACTGTCTCCAACAGAAGACTGAGCTAAGTCCATTTTGGTCTCACTGTCATCAGAGTCATCACATATTTTGCGCTGGGGTTAAAAAACAATTACCATCAATCACTCAAGCTCAATATCTTGAAAATACAAACTTCACATGACTAGGTCAAAGGATTTGAAGGAAATTACTTAATTCTATCAGGGATGCATTCCATCACAACCAATAACTGCAGACATGAGCCATTCTGAAATTTCCACCAGAACCAGTAGCTGCAGGCATATATGCCTTACTTCATGATATACAGCAGCCTAATTTAATAAAAGGCTTGTTGCATGTAAATAGAATCTATATTTTTCATTATTCAAGAAATATAAAATGTCAAAAAATTTAACAACTGTATAACTATGAAATCAAGTTTTGTAGAATTTTGGGACTGTCCCTTTACTTTAATAAACTTAGCTTTTAAAAGTGAAATTAAGATCTAAACTAAATTACTTTTACATTTGATTAGAGCAAATGCTTCCAAACAGCTATTTTATTGAGGTTTTATATATACAGCTATTTTATAGATGGTTACTTATATGAATTACCCCAAAACAATATCAACAAATTTCTGGAATTAACCCTTCAACTATTTAGCTGCGTGGGACTTTCATTAAAAGGTCTCATCCATGACATGGAACCAGTCTCCTCAGTTATACTTTTGGTTCTAGTTAGGCAGCTTGTAATAGATAATGCATTTCCCTCGTCATTGTAAGGAGCTTTTTTCTACATTCTAGTGATAAATTGCAACATTTGAATTCCAACTTAGGAACGAGGGCTAGACCTTCAGTAACCATGAAAATGCCATGAAGGGAGGAAGAATTCTCTCAATGATGAAGCAGTGCAAAGGCTTTTGTTTGGAAATGACCATAATAGTTGTAGATCTGAAATATCACATAGTTCTGATAGTGACTGTAGTGAACATGGTAATGCTTATAGCCAAACCTACCTTAGATAATTTTTTTAGCAGGTTTTATCAGAGATGATCATGAATCAGAGGAAATGGCAGGGGAGGAAGCAGATTTGCCAAGCACCACAGGCGGTGTGAGTAAACAAAGCAAAACGTGATAAAATTTGCAATGGGAAGACCACTGGAGATTCAGTTTATAAAATAAATTGGTGCTCTAAAACTTTTATTGTATATAATAAATTCACATTTTCTACAGAAGGTGAGGGCCTGTTTGATTTGATTTTGTGAGATTTTTCCAGATGAAATTTTTAGCCAAGAGCAAGCAGTCAATGTTTGCAAAAAAGATTTTTAAAATTAATAGCAAGAAAGGCATTAGTTTACTTCATGGTTTGAGGTATCACACTGAAATGAATTACTAATAGAAGCTACATCATTCATATTTTAATAATTTCCCAAGAATCATTTGCATAGTTCACCACACTAATAAAACATAAAATTACCACCACCACATAGCAGAACATTTAGGATACTTGACAAATCTTTCAAATTGTAAATATAGTACAAAACCTAATAAAGTACATACACAAAAGTTATACAACTAAGCAAACAAATTTAATTGTGGCCAAGTGTAACTCTTGAAAGTTGGAATTACTAGTTATGCCAAAACAAAGCTTTTTCCAGGCAGCAGACAGCTGCTCCTTTGCTTTTATTTTGATCCAAAATACAGCTTTGAATAATATCGAAACTGCCAAAACAACAATGCTTTTTCCAGGCAGCAGACAGCTGCTCCTTTGCTTTTATTTTTATCCAAAATACAGCTTTGAATAATATCGTAACTGCCATTTAACTAATAAAAGGCAACAAAACTTTTGTTACAATAGTATTACCCCTACAGATATTAGAATTTACCTCTTAAATGCCTGCTGCTCACCTAGCTCCAGATGACTTTTCTACTTCCAGGAACTGTTATGCTTCTACAACCAAACCTGCCTGCTTCCTACACAGTCATTCTCATGATTTTTCCTCCTGATATTATTTGTTCCTCACATTACCACTCTAGTAGCTCCAAGGGCTCTGTACTGCCGACTAAAGTAGCTTGCCAGCTCCACCTCTGCAACTCCCAATCCTCCTCTCTTGCTGCTTTTTCAAAGCTCCTACTCCTCCAACAGTCATCAATCTACCTGTTGTTTGTCATTATCAACCTAAACCAGAAGCTAGCTGCTCAACCTCCAACTCTAATTTCTGCCCTCATAAAAGATTTCAAAAGGACCCCACTGTCTTCTCAACAAGATGCTTCCAGCCAGTGAGAATCAAACCAACTGACAAACATCACCCATGGCCTTAACTTAGGTTCACCACACTTCCTTCAGTGGTTTCATGGCTAGCAGTGTCTTGGGCTCAGAAGTTTCATTACCTTCCTCCTTTGTGATAACTGTCAAAGATGCATAAATTGAACAACGAAGTAAAAATAATGAGCATATCAATATTGGTGAGGGCAACACTGAAGGAGATGCTAGAGTAGGCAGGCCCAGTCAACTCATCTACAAACAAACCAATCATGGCTGTGACATGAGCCTGGCACACTAACCAAAGATTTCCAGAATGCATACGAATAATGGAAATTACCTATTAGAAATGAAAATAACACTAACACAAGATTGCAAGTTATGTCATTTACCCAGAGGGGAGAATTTATAAAAACTCAATAAAGAAATTTACAAATCACTACAAACCACCATCTGAATGGAGAACAAGTATCCAGAAAAGGAACTAAACAAATGCAAATTATGGCCAATCCTGAAAACACAACTTAGTATACTTCTGCGCATACCATTGCAAGGAAAAATGAGCCCTGAAGAATGATGGAGTGTAGTCTATGCATGTGCAGATATTTTTTGTCTTTGTCTATGCATTTGCAGTGGTATTTTTTGTCTTTCAGTCTATGCATGTGCAGTGGTATTTTTTCTTAAGTATTCGCATGTCCAGTGGTATTTTTTCTTAAGTATTTGCATGTGCAGTGTTATTTTTTGTCTTCCTGAACATAAGTTGATGTACAGTTAACGGGGACTCATTTGCAGGGAAGGAGGGCTCACTTATGAGTAATGGTTTTACATGAAACAAATGCTATTATTGTATTTTCAGAAAACATCCACTCAGACCATTGCCCAAAGTAACAAACTGGAAGGCACACACAGATGAGAGCAAAATTGCATTAACAAATCAAGTTAAATAGCATCAGCTTTAGCAACACAATGAGTGTTCCTACATTATCTTCAATTATATGAACCAGACTGACAAACCTTCTCTCTTAGCATGACATTAAAAGTTCCATATTCATTTCTCAACCATGGCACCACTGTGATAAAAATATTACCAACCTCAAATTCAACCTAATTAGTAATTTTTGGTAAAAAAACAAAATTTCCACTCAATATAAAATTGAAACCTACTGACCATCACACCCCATAAATATCTGCAAACCGTCCACATAGGCTACAGCAGTAACACCAAGGTATATGTCCATACAAAAAACCAAATGTTTTTTGCTAACAGTTCTTACCTTTCTAGACTCCGCTGAAGGTTCAACAGGCTCCACTTTCACTGCAGATACTCCAGGGGGTGCAGCGCTTCCAGTATTTCGATAGTCTACATACTCTGCCAACCACTTGTCAGGAGTTTTTTCATTTGGCTTCCCATGATGATCTAATAAACCTTCTTTAATCATGGCTTTCTTCAAACTTGCCTGATAATAAAGAAGTGTAAATTGAAATACAGCCCAATACAAGAATTAACTGTTATTCAACAATATTTCAACTCTAAACAGTAATCACATTATTTTCTAATGGTTGTTCACTATAAAATATCAAAATTACTCATTTCAAAGTGATTCACACCCATGTCTTCTCTTCTGTTGTGAATTATGATTATGGCATTAACTTTTACTGTTATGGTTATAATGATGACAAGCTTTATTGGTATGGCTGTACTTGACAGCATTCTATTTAATCAGACTAAAGTGTATTGGGATCACACACAAGATCTTCCTAATTCAGGGCAAAAAATATTTCAAATTATTGCAGAAATAACAAATTAAGCCTTAATAAAAAGTCAGACACCAAATCTTAGTGTTCTCTATTATTCCTGGACAAGATCTCACAAGCATTTCTCAAATTATAATATCTCATAACCTGTAATTTATTTTATTTCAGAGGTAGATTTTAGGTTCTTGTGACGAAGTTCTCAAGCCACTGAATAAGCATAAAAAAAAGATATGAAGGTCCTTGTAACCTACTAACCTGTTTAGTAGAGCACAATAAAGCCAAACTAAATATCAAATTTGAAATGTACTTACTAAGAAATGACACTGCTGGACTTCCAAATTGCTTGTTCAAAACATTAGTTTTTAAATGGGAATTGAAAAATGGAAACCATAAAATACTACTGTAGCTAGATAGCTTTGTGGGGGAGAAAAAAAAAATTGGGGAGTGAAGACTGCAAAGAACTTTATTATTCAAACCCACATACCTTTGGTCCCAGTCCCCACTTCCGTGGATATGTATCTCTATCCATGAGTACTCTCTTGATCTTGGCTACAAACCCGTGATCACACGATGACATTGTGGAAGTAGTCATCAGAGCTATTGCTGCAATTACAAATATGAAAGTATCAATTAGGTTATTCAACCTTTTACTTTTATCAAAAGTAAACAAAAACATAATTATAAATTAAAAACCTATGCATTTTGCTAATATTACAGTATTGAACTCTACACTTTTACGATGAAGTTTCTAGAACACTTTTGTACAATTGGGTAATAAGGCAAACTCAGTGCATAAATTCAATAAATGTGTACCTAGTTTATGTACAAATTCAATTCATGTACAGTAGTCTACACTACCCTATGCTAGTCTTAACTGAACCTAGACAAGGTGCACAGCGTAAGAACAATGTTCCAATGAACAGCCCTAAAACAATTAAGAACAAATTATAAGCACATATAAATAATAATAATGTAAATCAAATCCATATATAGAACAGTACATGGAAAGAAATCAATGCATATCACTATGCCACCAAACACAGCCCAATAAACATTTTCCTTGACATACTCTCACACAATAATGTAGAGAACTGTACCTACAGGAACTAAAACCAATTACAATCAACATTACACCTTACACACAGCCGAGAAACTAATTGTTAATTTAAAGGGTTTTGAGCTAGTGAAACATGCTTGACTCAAAGTCTAGAATAGTGTGACACTCCAGGATTCATACCACTAACTGTGAAAGATGCTCTTAAATAAAAGGAGAAAGTTTGAGGGATATAAATAAAAGAACAGACAAAAAGGCAATAAGCAATGCAGAAGAATGCAAAATTTTTTCTACTGACCACAGTGCATCTCTTAGGGAACACAATCGATGGTACACACTTAACACCCATCATAAAACCTTCTCAGTCTTTACGGGTAAGTGCATGGCAATGGGTGCAAATCATAACTGGAGATACAGCAAATGAACTTACCCAAACAAACAGCTTCTCCTTTTGTAGTGCAAACAACAATCTGGTCCTCTACTTCAATGCCATTTTCATACCGCAAAACACCAGGCAACATAATTTTGGCCCCATAACACACTGCATTAACAGCAGAATCCTGAAGAGGAAAAATGTTAAAATTATATGGCTCCTATATCAATTTTAGAATTTCAAACTCCATGAGAATACATTAATCATTAAACAGTAATTTATGACGGCTTCTAAGAAATTAAATTCATCCTAAATTTAATCTGCAATTTCAAAGGCACTAAATATGGAAGCTCAACATTTCTCAGCTGCATGTCCTCCACATATATATATATATTAAGGTTGCAAATGTAAATAAAACATATAGTACAATGTTCTGATTTCAGTTACCCTTGAAAAACTGGTTACCTTCATTATTATTCTTTTATGAGATATGAGCATTCCTTCCATGGGCATAACTATTCTTCGAAGGTAGGATTCATCATGATGATTGTCGTACATCCACTGTGCATCTAGCACATCATGCATGGTTACCAAGTTGTCTTTTTCACCATGAATACCTGATTATGAAACAAAAATAAGGAACTGAAATAAGAGCACATCATTTTACTAATAAGAAATTATTTCAAAGTGCTGCAACATCATACATATTCTGGGCAGTTTCTGAGATACTCTACATCTACAGGTATTATCTTCATACACTGAAGGAATGCGACTAACCTGAACGGACTCTGCGAAGCTCCTGCATTTGACCACCAGTACCCAAGAAAAGACCCAGGTGCACACACATGGTTCGTATATAAGTCCCAGCTTCACAGCTCACCCAAAAAATACCTGGTTCACAAAGGTAATTCTGTTATTTCAGCAATAAAGTACAAAATGAACCTCAGTGATTAATCTTTTCTAACAATATCAGTGTAATATTTTAATACTATGCTTAGGATAAATGAAGCTGTGAGAACCCATAGAAAATATGGCAGTAATACACCAAGATATTCCTAGGAATAGATTAAGTCCAACATCCTGACTAATAGAAATATCTAGTTTTCTTGATATTACAAGCAGGATGAACCCATTGCATAAAAAACATCACAATTCCTACATGTAGTCTTTCTACAACTTTAATGGTCCACCAAAATACTAATTCAACATTCACAGCAGATCTGTTGCCAACACAACCCAGTGAAATAAATCAATCAACCAAACTCACTATGTAGCATGACTAACTTCTTTAGTTACCTTTGCAAAATACAAAATAACTAAAATACCTGCAAGCCAAGTTATGACAAGGACCAACATTTACACATGGCAGTTTCTTCTTATATAAGAAAAGACATCCAGCAATGAATTACTTTCACATCCTGAATGGCGCACACTGCAGATATGAGTGTTAATATATACAGTATTTCAAAATGAGAGAAGGCTAATCAAATTTAATAATCTAACCAGATTGGACTAAAATTCTTAATTCTAATTTCGACGCACCAAAAGGCTTTGCTGTTATAAATGCATTTCCATAAAAAAAAGGCCCAAATTGAGTTGTTATACTAATATACGACATGAATCACAATCTCAAATCTTGATAACTGGATACCGAACAACTTCGTGGAACAGATTTGACTTTCATTGCTGGATTACAGGCATAATCTGATTGTCATTGTTGGTTACTCTTTAAGAGAGAACTGTATTTGACTAATTACAAATACCTATGTGCTAGGTAATCTGAAGTAGTTGTCAAATATTCAATTGCCAAAAAAACCAATAAATTAAATTTAACACAAAGAAAAAGCTGCCAAAAAGTGGAATTGATTCAATTTAATACGATCAAAGAACAAATATATTGCAATACTCACTCCAAATTAAATATATAACAAGCTGCAAACAGATTTTCGGGGCATTTCTTTACATTACTATGGCATTTACCATTGAAATAAAATTTACATAAACATCACAATATTATCCCATGACCAAACTTGAAAAGCCCTAAGTTACTTGATATCAACCCAACATTTTCTAAACTCAGCAACACATCTGGTATTTCTGTAGTGTCCTAAATTATAGAATAATTAATTCTTAACCCTACAACCCAGTCTCAAGTACTGGTATGCATGTATTCTCAAATTTTAACTTAATCATCATACTGCTTTGGTTAATCTGTGACCTTGTCTAATGTGTCTTTTTAAGTTTCTAAACACTAATATTGTTCTTTTTCTTTTAAATTTATACAATATTTTCCAAACATTCTGCTTTGGTGTCTTTTTTGTTTAATTTGCCATTTCGCTTTCTTTTTATATAATTACATCTAACACAAGGTCTATACACATCATCTTAAGAAGTACTTCTCCAAGTTTGGTATAAAACCATGTCAGAAAACAAATACAAGCAGAAAGAGATTGCATAACTGACCCAAGACATTCCTTGTTTTTATTACTAAAAAAAAATTCCATTCAATGAAATGCTCTTTCAGTTTTGTCATAGAGCAAAATATTGTAATGGATAAAAAAAGGGTTGAAGCTTGCTCATAAACCTGCAAAATACACTTATTGTTACTTTTCTCTGAGAGAAGTATACAATTGAATTTCTGGAGGAAACCTATCCAAGCACCTAACAATTTTTCATTTACGACCCCAAACCAGATGAATGCCCACATTGCAAAAAGTTATATGGACCAAATTACAGTACATACAAAACCCACACACTTACCAACCTTAAAACTAATTAATATAATTTCAATCATTAAAACATACCCATATTTTGGTCCTGGTCATACTCTAAAAGTTTCATGTCATATATATTTCGTACACGAAGTTGCCGTTTGACCGCAGATATTAGTGGTGGTCGCTGGAACTGTGCCCCCTTCATTTTCTCAATTGTCTACCAAAAGAGAAGACAATGTGTTTGCAATGACAATGGGGTAGGGCAGACTTGTCTAGTATTAATTTGGTTCCCATCTCACAGATAAGGAACAGGAAAAACGAAAGCACTACAGAACTTTCAACATGTTCTACATTTAATTATAACACCCCGTAACAGGATTCTTCTTACTGTAAATGTGCAAATATCGTCCAATTACAAAATGCTGACAAAGTGATGTCATATCAAATTTAGAGTGGGTAACTATTATTGCACAGAAGAGTAAGCAAATCCTACCATAAGGGCTCATATAATCAAACTCATACACTGGAAATATATACTGAAAATAAAATACAATCACTTCCTCCAATATTATTAGCTAACTTAACCTATTTAAAATCTTTAAACCATATCCTATCTAAAATCTTTAAAAAATCAAATCAGAATTTTATGCTGCACACAAGACAACATCCCGACACATTAAATTATAAAACAACTGAAAATAAAACCTAGCATGTCAACAACAAAAGTTTTACATCAACCCCCCTTTAAAATATAAAATTCAGCAACCAAACCACAACCCAAGAGAAAAACAAGTACATTAATAACTGAATTCTATAATCAATTTCAAAAGGCTCAATAAAAATACTGCAGTATCGAAAACTTTGAGATACAAGAATTGCCTAGTGCCAACACTACTGTACTTAAGTTTCTATCTACTGTAAGCTATGATTACTGACTTGCATAACTACTGTACTGCTACCCTCAAGAAAAGGCCACTTGTCAAAGTACGTTATAAGAGAACATTTTTTGTGTCCACTACCCGCATTATGACCACGAAAAACACTTAAAAAAACAGTTAGGCAAAACAACCATAGCAGTTCCATATGACATCTCTCTAAAAGGAAAACTTACATGTTTCAATTTATGCATATCTTCGTAACGTTCATGGAGACGGAAAATACATACATACTCCTTGCCTGCTCCCTGCTGAGATTTTACTAACCTCGTTGCCCTCTCAAGGCACACAATTAAACAACCTGTAATGAAAGAGCCCCTTGAGATTTACAATCACTTTTATAATTATCAGAATAGAAATGAATAAAATAGAATATAGGATTTAGGCCAAAGGCCAAGCGCTGAGACATATGAGGTCACTCAGCGCTGAAAGGGAAATTGACAGTATAGAAGTTTGAAGGGTGTTACAGGAAGAACACATTGAAGTTGCACTGCGAAACAATTGTTGGATAAGGCGGAAAGTCAGATGGAAGAGAATATGAACGGAGGTACAGTAAAAGGAATGAAATATGCTGTAGCTAAGGGCCAAAGTGACACTGCAAATACCCTTAAGCAATGTCTATAGTGCACCAATTGAGGTACACTGACAGCACTAACGCTTATGGATATTATGATTATTACTATTAGTTTTGATAAGTGATTTTGCAAATGAAAAATATATAGGCAGTACAGCTTCTATATCAAACTGGATTGGTCACATGAACCAGAGTTACTATACCTCAGTGACATGATTGATATGGTTTGGCTTTGACAGGAATAAATTTTCAGGAATAAATTTACCAAGCTCTTACAACTTACTAAAAATCCATATACAGTAGCAACATACTGTGATGGAAGAATTGTGGATCAGCTGAGAGAAAGCAAAGTTTGGTATCAAGTGGAAAGTCTTAAGGTTACATTTTCTGTACACCCCTCAAGGGCAGTCATAGCTTAGAGAATTAATAGCTTTTGCACATGTAACTTATACATAACCAAGGTGTACAGGGACCTAAAATAAAACATCATCACTCACCAGTAACTTTGGGATCCAAAGTCCCAGAGTGGCCTGTTTTCTCTAAACGTAAGATGCGTTTGATCCAAGCTACAACTTCGTGAGAGGAAGGATTAGCCGGTTTATCTAAGTTGATATAACCTGTCTTGAGGTACTCTTGTAAAGAGCGCTTCAAAGGAGAACAGCCATGAGGTAAAGGCGTGTAGTGGTTTGTGCGAACATTGAGCTTATCAAAGTTCTGGAAAACAAAAAAATTTTATTGAAAACATGACAAAGAATACTTTCCTATAGTACAGTAACAAAGTTCAATAGAACTCATTTATCTGGATCACAGTGTGAAACCTCTGGACAGATCATCCAAAAACTGTGCTAGAGAGTTTACATTTTGGCCCAAGTAAGAGAATGAGCTTCCATTCAACTTTTTTTTTATTTCCATTCATCTTTTTTTATCAAGTCTGTTTGCTGATTTCTATTACTGGTACACAGCAGGTGTTATAAACAGATTCACTGCAATCTATGGATTCCTTATTTGAAGGATAGTTACTGGACAGAAATAGTTTGAGTAGTCTAACCCATTGCAATGGAAATAAAATTCTTGTGCAAACATTTTGCTTGCTAGTGTAGCATTTCAAAAGCTCAAATATAAAATATTAAAATTTTTGTTCTATTACCCGACATGCTGAAAAAATCAACAAGCAAAGATACTACAACACCATGCTTCACAACCAAACTAAGAACTGTGACTGATGAGAGAACAGAAATCTTGACCAGACAGCACCCAAAAATGGTAAATAGTTACTAACAGGTGAAAAGGTGGTGTCATGGCAATCACCAACCTACCACCAATTTAACTCCTTGTTACTTAGCTTACTTAGCTTCAATGACCATTCCCAGCCCAAGCCAGGAATACTTTAAACAGATATTTTGAATGGCAGTAACACTATAAGGATGCTTTGTATGCCAGGAATACTATACTGCAGTGGGGATGTTTTATATGCCGGTAAAACTATAATGGGGTTATTTTTATGCCAGAAATACTATAATGTGGATGTGTTGTATTCTCATAACACTCTTTATTATGCCTATAAAAAAAACCTGAAAACTTCCCATAACACTGAAAAGTAATCATTACCCACCTTTAGCAATAATGGCCACTCGGAGGCATCTATTTCTTTGGCAGGTAATTCGGAGGGTTTAATAAAGTATTTGGCTTCTGATGCTTCTTCAGGTACAACCTCCCTGCTCTTTTTCTTCTTCTTTTTCACTTCATGCGCCTCCATTCCTAGAATACCTGTGATACCTGAAATGTTGTAAGTACAATTAAAGGTAAAACATAAGGATCTATAGAAAATAAATTTAAGAACAATAAGTACAAATTTGACCTTATCCCTTCATAATAAGCATTATATGTACTATATGGTAAATAGTGTACACAATTCACCAGCTCCATTAGGAATGTATATTTATGGACAGCAGTCAACTTGACTGCCATGTTAACCACATGGATGTCTAGTGTACATGTACAGTATTTACATTTTCATCTCAGGGTGAATTGTAAAAAAACCAAGAAATGGCTATGAGATCAAAAAGTAATACAGAATCTTGAAGGTGAACATTGTGAGCAGTATCACAGTAAGTTTGAGAAATATCAAGTAGAATAGGGTGGGGGGGAAAAGTTTGTACAGCAGAAATTATTTTGAATGACATGAAATGTATAAAGCTGCAGTAGTCCTCGGTTTTCAAGGATTGAAAGGCAATAAACAAAAAAATGCATTTTTTCACCTACTAAGTCGACAGGTCTTACTCCACTAAGTAATGATACTAGATGTGGTCTAAGGCAGTTGCATTAGAGAAGTAATGTCTATGCTCAATACTGTGGGGATTATCTCAACAAACAAGGCAAACCCTACAAGAGACTCTACAGCACCAAGTTCTTTTGCAGGAAAGAGTGAAAGATGGATTGCTCATTAACCTGAGGGATGGAAAAACTGCAAGTACTCCAGCAACGCCACCAACAATGCAGGAGTTGACAGTGGGGAACCATGACTGCAGTGTTGTCTCACCAGGGGAGAACTTAGTATGCACACTTGCAGCAGCACTGTCAGAAAGCATGTGCTGGGTCACTCTCCTCCTGTTCACTGGTTTAATTGGTAAGCCAGAATGGAACATGTTATTGCCTTGGTAGCAAGCACAATCCTGGAGGAAGGCACCAGAAAGATTCAACAATGTTAAACGTAGCACAATCCCCCTCTAAAAGACATCAGCAAACATCTTATGACCTTTTCAACTGCTTGCAGAATATATCTACTACAAAGGAGACCAGTCACCAAACTCCTCATAGGGTATCAGTACAGTAGGACCCAACCCTGCCAAAAACTAACCTGGTTAAACTAGGTTCACACCATGGACATAAAGCCTCCACATACCCAGTTATGTCCTTCACTATTTTATTTTTCTCCAATGTTGAAACATCATATATATGGTATAAAATAGCTTTTAATTCTAGTCAGGATGCCAAAAACAGAAAACTAGATTCCACCATAATTCAAAACCCTGTATTAGGCAATGTATCTTTACAAATCACCACACCTTATATTATAATGCTGCATCTGCTTTGTTTGTAATTATAATACATTAGTGTGTAAATGCTTATCACTATTTTAATTATGACCTGTTGATAATTACTGTATACTATAGTTGCCCATTGTAGACTGTTTGTGTACTATCAACTGCTTTTTATGAGACTTTTTTTCTTTTTAACAACATTTTGTTCTCTACATAATTTGAATCTGGAGGGAGATGGGATATGTTTCCTATCAAAAGCTTTAATCCCTATTAACCAGTAAAACTGCAGACTGCTACAATGGCATGATAGCCGCCAGTCCAAATATTTACCATCTTCTTTGTCTGGGGTAGCATTCAGCATAAGGGGTAGCAAATTATTTTGGGGGGGGGTTAGGGACAATGAAGTTTACCCAGCCAAGTTAGGACACATGGTTAGAAAGCAGAGCAAGGGGTGACAAATTACTTGGGGGGATCCAGGGGAGGTGAAGCCCCTGTGGCCAGGTTAGGGCATGGTGTCCAAGGTTAGGTTTGGTAAAGATATGGTTTAGTCAATTCCCTCAGAAATGCCAGACACCTTACTCTGCATTTCCTCCTTTGTTCATGTTTTGTTTATACTGACCATCTTTTGTCTGTTTTTAAAATCATCCCCAAAGGACTAATACTCACAACACAACACAATCTGCACCTATCAGTTGGTTACTGAACTAGAGGGTAGTAGTACGTAGTAGTCTGCAGTTTTATCCACCAGCCTACATAAAATTTTAAAGACTTCCCTAAACATAGAGGACTACTTTGTAAACATATATACTATAGGTAATCAGTCTGGTTATTTTTCGGTCGAGTCCACCCACCTCCTACGTTGTAATTTATATTTTCCTTGGGTAAAACACGTGAATGCAAAGATAATTATTCAAAATACATTATCTGCGCAAATGCATAATAACAGAGGAAAAAATAATCAAATCACAGTAAGAATACACTTTTTCTAAGTTCTTCGTTGATGTTTCCACTGTCACGAAGAGCCGCTCTTGTTTCTTCGTATGCTCGTTTTCTTTCTACTGACCCCTCCCCATTGTTCACTGTGACAATTTCCTCTTACATGTGCAGTAGCTCCACCTACTGATCGTTGTCCTCTACGTCCATGTAATGCAATATTATTCGCTAATGGATTTTGCCCAGTCACAACTCTTATATATTTTTGTACTAAGTTTCGATTGGCTTTTCATGAAAGACAACAGGTTCTTCCCAACATAAAAAATTTCAGTTCAACGATGGCCTTTGTGTTGGAAAGTCGTAGGTGTGCCTACTGAGACTTATGAGGTACTATCACGATTTATCCTTTTTACGAGAACATGCTGTTTATCCTTTTTACCAGAACATGCTGTTACCTAGAGAAGTAAAGTCCCCGAAGTCTGATAAGCCGTGCTTTCTAAGGTCAGATCGACATCAATAAGGTAAGACAATTTGTCATTTTAAGCACAATTTTTTGGGGGGAGGGGGGTTGCAGAGGGGCAAAGCCCCCCAAGTAAGGATAACCTCCCCTAGGTTAGGTTAGGTGGGTTTGTTAGGTTAGAATACTTTTATTTAACACATTTTCTGATTACCCACTTTTGAAAATCGTGGTTTAGAAAATAGGACGATTTAGAAAACAGAGCTCGAGATAGCTACCTCGTCCCGAGTCACTCCGTAAGTGCTCTTTCACCCTCTTATGTTTACATGGAAAACAATTTTTTTTTTTTTTGGCTGTTTTGTATTTTGGTGTTAAAATCTTCCGCTTATTCCTCGTTTTTGTTTTCCCCAACCCAGAAACCAACCCCCCCCCTTTCCCACAACAAAAAATTACCACCAGCCTACATCAAATTTTTTAGACTTCCCTAAACATATTGGTATACTATGTAAATATATATACTACAGGTAAAAATGTTAAATTTTTTATCAATTTGTATTTTTCATAACCAACAAACCTGAGGACTTAAGATTAGGATAATGTTAGCGCCAAGCTGGAAACTGGTAGAGTTAATAAAAAGAACTTGTGTGATCCAGGGACTATTGGCTTCTGTACAAGGTCACTGGGTATTGTAGTTCCCAGAATGACCCTGGCGTCCAGTGACCTATCAGTTACTTTCCTACTGCCTTTAAGATAGGATGTGATTACTTTCTATCTGTTTAAAGCCAGTTTAGTTTGCCTGTTTAATTCATATTCACCAAGGGAAATTTCTTCAGTATCTCGCAAGAGACAAAGGAAATGCCCTGGAGTGAGTGAATTTGATGATTACTATTGCACCCAAATGGTTCAAATAGAAAAAGACATGAACAAAACCTATACAAAAAAGCAATAAATATTCGGGCCGGCGACAAGCAAAAAACAAGGGCAAGGTAGTAGGGTAAATGACCGAGCACCGACATAACTGCCACCTCTCCCGGAACGTGGCCACCTTCCCGAAAAAGTACTTGACTTCCCATGAGCATCAGTCAAGAGTTGTGGCCCATCCAGGCAACACATCAAAACCTCTACTCACACTGAGACCTCTACTTTCCTCTTGAAGTATGTAATTTTCTCCTAAATTATGAAATAAAGGCATAATTTCCCATTAAACAGTTTAATGAAGGTCTAGCCATGGGCAATGCTAACTTACGCCACTACACTCAAAATTTTTACTTAAAACATCTTACATGTAGACGACTGACACCATCTCAATGTTTGCGGTCACTTGAATACACATAGTACCCATTTGCTGTGCTAAATCCACAAAACATTTGTACCCATAGATGCTGATACAGTTTCCTTACAACAACAGTAAACAATGACATTGTTCGAGATGTGGCCAGGGGAATCTTGCAAATTTTCGGGGGTGCCAGTACAGTAGATACCTTATAGCACCTATTTTTATGATTTAAGGTGAAGATTTTGAATACTCAGAATAAGTTATGAATTTCCAATACAAAAGATATCTTATTCCAATCATAATTTGACCTTTCACAATGCATTTTATAAATTCCATTTGCCGTTACGTTCCATGGCCATGCAGTCAGAGGTCACATGATCATCTGGGCCTGGGCCACAACAAAGATTTATTGCCATAAGAAATCAAAAGGCCCAGATTTGAATCGACCATAAATCGTTAATAGTATAAGGAAGTTAGCACTTAGACCCATATAAACTGATAAATAACTCAAGTATTTATATACTGTTATTTAAAATATAAATATGCTGAGTGGCCATTTAATTTACTGTCGGTAGTTCTCGTTTTCATATTTCCCTCCGTAGCATTACCTTTATTTATGCTATTGTGTATATATAGGTATATATTTACACTTTTCTCAATCAAATCATAAGGGTCTCAATGTTAACTTTCCTCTACTATTGACGATTTTCCGTCTGTTTCAAAGTCGGCCCCATTCATTTCTTTACATAGCGAAAACAGATAAGGTTGCCTGATCAGTGGTGATTGCATTTACACTTCCGGGGACTCTAGTCCTAGCATGCAATCATTAAGGGTATATTTATTTCAGCCATAATTATTATTTATTTAAAAAAAAAAAAAAAAAAAAAAAAAAAAAAAAAAAAAGGCAAAATATTGATATGGACTTAAATCAATGAAAAGTGCTGGCAACAAAATAGAAATTTTTTTTGTCAAACTAATTCACTAATGCGTCGTTCTGCTCGCAAGTGTTTATGACAGCCAGATATACAATAAGGCTAAAAAATTGTTCCCACCACAGTTTGCTGTGAAAACTCATATATTTCAAGTGGAATGTGGAGTGAATTAAGAACAAATGGTATAATTACCATTCAGATATGCACTGTGGAGTTTCTGTCGTGCTGACAGCAAGGATAAAACCACCAATTACAAGGTAACAACACATTTCAGTTGAAAACATGACCCGGGGATAAGACGACTCATACTTTCACTACCTAATATTATGGCAACAAAATATTGTTTTATTGTGCTGATTACAACAACAATCTTGAGTAATATCAATAAATGTTACATGCATACACAAAAAATTGTTCAATGAGCACTGGGAAGGACATGGCTTCTGTGAGGGACGAGCGTCATGTCCTGTACAGTAGACACCTTATAGCACCTACTTTTATATGATTTAAGGTGAAGATTTTGAATACTCAGAATAAGTTATGAATTTCCAATACGAAAGATATCTTATTCCAATCATAATTTGACCTTTCACAATGCATTTTATAAATTCCATTTGCCGTTACGTTCCATGGCCATGCAGTCAGAGGTCACATGATCATCTGGGCCTGGGCCACAACAAAGATTTATTGCCATAAGAAATCAAAAGGCCCAGATTTGAATCGACCATAAATCGTTAATAGTATAAGGAAGTTAGCACTTAGACCCATATAAACTGATAAATAACTCAAGTATTTATATACTGTTATTTAAAATATAAATATGCTGAGTGGCCATTTAATTTACTGTCGGTAGTTCTCGTTTTTATATATTTTTATTTACCTTTATTTATGCTATTGTGTATATATAGGTATATATTTACACTTTTCTCAATCAAATCATAAGGGTCTCAATGTTAACTTTCCTCTACTATTGACGATTTTCCGTCTGTTTCAAAGTCGGCCCCTTTCATTTCTTACATAGCGAAAACAGATAAGTGACCTGATCAGTGGTGATTGCATTACACTTCCGGGGACTCTAGTCCTAGCATGCAATCATTAAAGGGTATATTTATTTCAGCCATAATTATTATTTAAAAAAAAAAAGGCAAAATATTGATATGGACTTAAATCAATGAAAAGTGCTGGCAACAAAATAGAAATTTTTTTTGTCAAACTAATTCACTAATGCGTCGTCTGCTCGCATGTTTATGACAGCCAGATATACAATAAGGCTAAAAAATTGTTCCCACCAGTTTTGCTGTGAAAACTCATGTATTTCAAGTGGAATGTGGAGTGAATTAAGAACAAATTGTATAATTACATTCAGATATGCACTGTGGAGTTTCTGTTGTGATGACAGCAAGGATAAAACCACCAATTACAAGGTAACAACACATTTCAGTTGAAAACATGACCCAGGGAATAAGACGACTCATACTTTCACTACCTAATATTGGCAACAAAATATTGTTTTATTGTGCTGATTACAACAACAATCTTGAGTAATATCAATAAATGTTACATGCATACACAAAAATTGTTCAAATGAGCACTGGGAAGGACATGGCCTTTCTGTGAGGGACGAGCGTCATGTCCTGAAGGGATGCCATATTGGATTCAAAAATGCCTTAAAACCATACCTTACAGACTTCACATGCTTATTTTACTTCGTATGGCGGTTTCATACATCTCATTTTGTTGAAACGTCAATCTTTTTAATGGTATGCTTAAAGATTTAATTGTATTATTGTTTCACCAATTAAATATAGAGTGAAAAGGTGGTCTTTCTACGAGTGGATATGTCACCACTCGGTCAGTTACCCTACCTATACTCTGTTTTTTTTTCATCTGTCCATCCGCCTGTGGTGTTTTTGTATGGTAACACTGCATCCCGGGCTTTAGATAGTTACGCTGTGTGTAAGTTTTAGGTAAATAAAAGGATATCTGGGTGTACATTTGCAACTGAAAAGTGTTTTCTTAATTTACTGTATGCGAATTACACCGTTAATATTCGAAATAAGATATTATTATAATCGTTGAATGTAAGCTGAATGTAACTGTCTAAAGCCCGGGACGCAGTGTTACCATACAAAAACACCACAGGCGGATGGACAGACGGAAAAAAACAGAGTATAGTCATAAGTTTAACCTATATATAAATATATAACAGCTACAGGTATAACCTACTTGAGCACTCAACCTATCACTTTATGCATAGGCCAGGGTGGCCTGGATCAAACCACTTGTTTGTTTGTTTGTTTGTATGGCGTTTTTATGTTGCATGGAACCAGTGGTTATTCAGCAACGGGACCAACGTCGAGAGTGAACTTCTATCACCAGAAATAGATATTTCTCACACCTCGGTGGAATATCCGAGAATCGAACTCGCGGCCACCAAGGTGGTGCACCAACACAATACCGACCATGCCACTGAGGCACTGGAGCTGGGTCCATGAAGGGTTAGGCTATGCCTCTTAACATGGCTTTAGTTTTGAGGCCTACTACTAGGTATCCTAAGAACATTGATTTAACAACTCACCATAGCGTAGGACCACCATTAGAATAGTTAAAGTTTATCATTGTCAAAGGTTACCTTCCATAGGGTTAACAACCAAGTGGACTGGCTGCGGCCACCTTAACCGTGTTCGGACCCACCTTCAGATAAAAGTACTTTAACACATCCTGACACCGGAGATGGGCACCAGTCATGAGTCTCATGTCTCAAGGTGTTGCTCCCATGACCTATGACTCGTAACTGGTGCCCATCTCATGTCAGGACGTGTTAAAGTACTTTGGTATTTCTACAGCAGCAGTCCACACGGACTGCAAGGAACATAACCGCGGATACGACATCCACTAGGGATTTGGACGTCCAATGTATTTTGCAGTGTTAAGTACTGGGGTTGTTTACACTTTACCGGGCCAGTTGCTCCCTACTTTGTTTGTTGTTGTTTGGTATCGCGACACCCAAATCTCCGCCACGGTAAGTAGCCTTACTGTAACCCCTGTGGTTAGCGCGCGCAGCGCAACCATTACCTCTTGCCAGAACATGCCGTGCCTGCCAAGAATCTTTAAATTTGCGGATAAGGGCGCGAAGCGCCGTTCCGCCACGGCCTTTCTGACAGCACACATAAATCGATCGTCGCGGATATGTAGTAGCTCCCTACTTTGTTTGTTGTTGTTTTGGTATCGCCGCCATATTGGTTTTGGTGTTCTTCCGCCGATTTCGGTCGGCGGTCGAGTGGGCCCGCTAATCTGTAAGTGCTCCAAGTACTGGCCCCTGGGGGGTTATACAGTCGTCCGAATAAATATTACTTAAAATTCTTATTCAGTAGGTAAAACTGCATAGGAAAACCGCAACTGCCATAGTCTAGGCCGCCGCGGATAAGTACCCTAGATCTACCAGTACTTTTTCTGAAGGTGGGTCCGAACACGGTTAATGTGGCCGCAGCTTGTCCACTTGGTCGTTTACCCTATGACAACCATTAGGCAAAGCTTAGGTTATGTTGGCAATAGCTAAAGCTGGGCCTATGACTACCACTAGGCTTCAACTACCAAAATTGGCTAGGCCTCTAATCAAAGCTAGCTTAATTACTACGTGTAACAAGGTACAGCTTATGGTTATACCTAAGTGGAATTGTGTGGGGCGCGTGTAGTATGGAGGTACCTAGGGCAAGAGTCTTGCCCTCTTACGAATACCTACCTAGGTATTAGGCTAGGGATAATACCATCGACAATACCCAATCAAAATAAAGATCATTACCAAAACCCACTACGTACAATTATATATAACAGTGACCCAGCAGTAAGTTTCCGTCAAATTAAGGGAAGCTTCAGCTTAAGCTTTAAGAATTGAGCTTCGAAACGCAACGTGGGTTTGGCTTCATGTTTTCGGTCTTTGGAATGAAAAGGACTGCAGCAGCAAGATGCACCCGAGAATTCTGGAATGGCAACCCGTAAACAGAGGAAGCGACCAGACTGTCACATTTCCAACAAATTGCCAAAAAGCAAAGGCACACCGGGAGGTCCCACAGCCTGGCCACAACATTCAAATGCAAGAAATCAATTCGCAGTTTTGAAGGCCTGATACACCTTTACGAAGACGTTTCGACATCATGCACGTGGATCAACATTATACTTAACCACTGTCATTCACTACACTGAACAAAATATGACTTCAATACTCGGAAACCTCCGATATGACGAGTTAAATAGGGAGTGTGTACCGTTTTCTGCCATGTTTGTTGTTGGAGCACGTGCGTAGACGGGCTCCCGACTCGGATTCTGAGTCTGGAGGCGGCAGGCAGACATTCGTGATTCAGAAAATATTAAATTTTATATCTCGCGACTTTTTACTCATTAAGGTATGTTTTTTGGTTAAAGATTAATTATTGATGTTATTCTAGAATGCTTTAACTGTCTGTGGTCGTAAATATATATAGTTCTTATTTAATTTTCCCAGACGAGGGAGTACAGACCTAAAACATTTTGAACAGCCATGCGGCGTTAGCCGAGGTGTCCTAAAATTCAATTGAAAATAGAAAGAAAAGCCATCTACTTGGTATTTCTGTCGTCTCTTACCTCTCCTAATCGTTCTGTATATTACAGTTAGCACTGTTTTAAGTCAGATTAGTAGCCATTAGCAAAAGATTGAACATCCTTTTGAACGAAATGACAGTTAGTGAATAAAAATAGTAAAATTTCAAGAGTGCTGTCTGTTTGATGAAAAAAAATTATCTCTACAGGGAAATAGAAATTTTTGACATTTTTGTTCCTCGCAAGTCTTCATTGTTGTTTCTATGTGACATGCAACGTAGAATATTAAACGTCTTTGCATAAAAAACTGTTCAATTAAGGAAACTGCAGAATCCCACTGGAGATAACGGAATACATCTTCATTTTAGGGGCCCTCTTTGGGTCTTCATTTGGTCCATCTGACTGGCCCCATTTGTTTCTTAGTCTATAGTTGTTTTTTTTAATAATTTGTTCTCTCATGTTAATAAAGTGTTGAATAGGTGTTCCTTGTTTTTATTTCTGCGGGCTGCTGAAGAGCAAGAGCCGGTGTCAGCCCAAGGCTGGCTGAATCGGTAAGTTTTCACATCATTTTATTTCATGAGACTAGCTACTGAAAAGTTTGGGTGCCATCTATTCAAGTTTATATTTGTCAACGCCATGTTTTATTATGCCTGATTCAACAGATTGGTAATGAATATTCAAGGTGTGCGTGATCCTAAACCTATGGGAATATATTCATTCCCGTAACTTTTACAGTAAAGTAAAGATAGATCACGCACTGTTATCATTCGTCTTGTTTCACTACATTTAATATTGATTTAAAATATTTAAATGTCCACCATTTAGTACTCATAAAGTCCTCGCTGTATTCATCTATTGTCACCGGGTATTACTTATTTTGCATTATTTTCATATCAAAGTTTTTAGGTATAATTTTTATCATTTATACATTTTGTAATTTGATTGTCCTTTAGTTTTGATCTTTTTCTGCTCGTGTCGAAGTTATGTTCACGTCTTTGATCATAATCTTCTGCCTTATCTACAAAATTGGTAGCTATAACTGTGTATCATTTTGATTTTTTTTTTTTTACTTTTTGAAAAGTAGATTATATATATATATATAGTATATATATATATATACTATATATATAATATATATATATATATATATATATATGTGTGTGTGTGTGTGTGTGTGTGTGTGTGTGTGTTTATTATATTACTAAATAAATACTATCAGTCATAGGACTCTGCCATGTGGTACTCCTCATATGGCTGTTTACTGTTTTCGTCTCATCTGAAAAGATTTACTGGCGGAATGTGTCTATAAGCCATTCAACTTTCAAGTGCATCTCCTTCACTACCGCTATCTCAAGTCTACTGTCAGTGCATATAATACCATATCAAACACGAAAAATGAGAAACATATAAGCAAGCAAACCAAATTACAATGGACCATTATTTTTAAATGCCAGGCAAAAATAAGCGTCTGTAGAAGAGAAGCATGCCAGCTGACGAATAAGAATCTACGAATAGAAAATGACAAGAATCAAAGGACATGATAATGGCAACTATATATGAAAATAACAGATGATTCAAGTGATGGCGATGGATGGTCCTATGGCAGCTCCTTTCTGGTGTAAATGGTGGAGTGCTACACCGGATACAGTCGTTCGCTTGGCTGATGTATACTCTGCTGGGACAACATTAGATATAGAGAGGCCCCTCTATATCTATGGGGACAACTTATGTGAAGAAGCTGACTTAAGGTATTTTGGACCTTCACACCAAGTGAGAAGATGCATGGCGTTATCTGATACGCGTAGCTTATATACGCAGGAATACAGGAGTACCTACAGGGCGTCATTTTTAGTGGGGGGTGGGCACATGATGGGGCCCCTAAGATTTGGTTTGCCCCCTAGCCTTTGAAATGATAATAATAACAATAGTAAGATTCACTCTAAGGTGACTCATAATCATATGGCTTCAAAATGCTCACATATTTCCAAAAAATTCTTGGTGAGCTCGCAACGAACGCCACCGCACCCATACCATTCGTTCTAAAACCTTTGCCCCCACCCCACACCTCAGGAAAAATCTGAAATGACGCCACTGTAGGAGTAGGTACCCCCTAAGTTACGAAATTTAGAGAGCGCCATGAACATGAAACAGGACTCAATAGATAGTTGCATGAATGTGAATGATGGAGGTACTGCACTAGGGAAGATATATGATAATAAGAAGAGGGAAAGGGTGGTAACAGCATTTGAAAATACCCTCTGATTGTCAGTGGAACTTGGAAGGTGCATACGTTGTCATCTGTGCGAAAGGGTATCATCAAAGGGTCCAGGGGTAGTCGATTCTTTATTGCTACTCATAAAGATTCAGTTGAAAGGCAAACGATAAACCTGAAACTCTTCAAAAGATATCATCAGCTTTTCATGGAGTTCCTTCTTCCATCAATGGCACCAGAAAGAGTCGACTCCCAAATAGATAGCCACTTCCTACCCTACCTCACAGGGGAAGCACAACACAATAAGGGTGGCTCAAGTGTGAGCCAAACCCGCTTGTTGGGATTGAGAGTATTACAAGAGTGCAGTCATCCCCACCCGTATTATATTAAGGGAGAGAGTCCTAAGCAAGTCCACCCCTGGAATCCATGACCCAGAACGGTTTCACCCTTGAATTCGACCAATGTGATATCCCTCAGGTTCAAACAAAGTTACTACTATTAACTTCGGATATAAACCCAAGTCCCAGCTATGATATATTTTCCTATTTATCAAGTCAAATAAATTTCACCAAAAGTGGAAAATTCCATAAGACCTACCCAAATTAGTTAGTATTAATATATGGGACTTCTGGGCTCGAACCAGGGAACAAATTCCAGGAATTCAAGTCCCTTCGCCACCTCAAGATGGTCCCAACTCGTATATTTCTGGTGGAAACGTTACGGGCTGCTGAAAAGCAAGAGCCCGTGCCAGCACAAGGCTGGCTTAATCTATATCCATGGTGGAAGTGATGGTAATTCTCTTTCGAACTGAATTGTATTTTTGAGGTACTGAGCTAAATAGGTTTTTCTCATGGGTGTGAGAAATGATAGTCAAAATACTTATTTGTGGAAATATACATACCATGTGCCGTAAAAACACTAGTAATAGCTGAAAAAACGATTGACAGCAGGTAGGACAGAAATAAAAACAAGACGTAATCCGACCTCCAGCTTTCTCGGGATGCATAACTTGCAAACATTATATTCCTAACTTAACGCGAATTAGTCTTCGTAATTAATACTCATGATTAGTACTACTCATACTAACAACAAGGATAAAACAAAAAGGACACAAATTAAACACGTTCATATATTCTCAGTTATAAGTGGAAACCCAAAATAATTGAGCGGAAATATAGCCTCTAAATTCAGTACATCAAATAAATTAAAACGTGCTAAAATCTACAGACAGATACCCCTTTGTTTCATCAACAAAAATGAAAAAAATATATATTTTATTAGAAATAATTTTTCTGTACTGTTAAATGTGCACATTATTCATTTTTTTACATTTTCATTCTAATAAATAAATCATAAAACAAATTATAGTAATAAAGGTTTCTGTAAAACAACATTTAATATAAAAAAAGGCAGGTTGGTGAAAAGTGACCAGCAGAGTTCACACACATATATCAATATATCAATATATATATATATATATATATATATATATATATATATATATATATATATATATTACAATAAACCATTGGCACTTCCCAGGGCAAACAGCTGCTGTTGGCCTCAGGAGATGTGTTCATCTGTCATCATGCGGTATTACGTCCTTCTCCAAGGAGTTAACAACCTTCTACAGGCATTCCTCTGCCTTGGGGTATGGTGCTGCGGAATCCCACGCCTTTACTGTTCCGATTACTTCCACTGTGGTAACAGTCAAAGTTAATTAACCGATCTATCTATGTATGGATGTGTGTGAGAATAGTGTAAGACCATCAGTCAGTATTTCCACATGCCTATTAATGAGCATGAACCGCAAAGTACTAGATTTGCGTTGAAAGGGAGAGATGGGCGAAAACGAGATGATCATATCTCAACTTAATAAATTTACTTTACTGAAGGCCGTTACTGTAGGAGACTACTCGTTCCAAACTGTCACTCGTTCACATGTTTATGACATAAAGGTATCAGCATTTTGTTTGCTGAAATGAATCTTATTTGGGTTATTATATACGTATAGTCAGTAAACAATTACTGATCCACGAGTCTTGCAGATTTTAGTCTATTGACCAACTATCATGAGAAGTTTTGTATGTATTTGCGTCTTCAGGTGAATTTATTCATTAGTAAAATGTTCAGCTAAATATGGGGTAGGCTGTAAGCTACAGCACTTTAAGTATCAGGCGGCTTTCAATGTCGGTCGGGTTTGGTAGCCCGCTAAGTAATTTTCATACCTAATAATCGTAAAGTGTACCCGTTTAGGTGTTTCGTATGAAATGACAGTATTTTTGTTTTTTACATGAGCATATATTTCTTAAAACATACTTTTTAAATAAACACTATTGCATCATGGCGTCATAGGTCTTATGAACAAAGATTTCAATAACTAAAACAGTCGTGCTTCGCAGATTCACTACCGTCTTAAAAAGAAAAAGAAAAAAAAAGGCCACTCTCATCTCGTGATCTCATTTCTGACAGACTTGTTATAAAGTCATTTTGAGGTCCAATCCCGTAGGCGCTTGAGAGTGTTGACGCCGTACTTGTATTGATATAGGGCGAATTTTAAGCTCAGTGACTCATTTGTGTATAGCTCTTCGCCATATCCCGTGCCTTAACTATTTGACATTTGTGGCCTTTTTAACGCGCGTTAGAGATAGTTCATAAGTCAATCAATTCTTGTCGTCCCACAGCAAGACAGAAAGAGCGAAATCGGATGCAGATGTGATTCGTAAATACCATGACTAATAGTCACGGCTTACTTCTGCACACAGTCTTAGTTTTAAGTTATAAGCTGAATAATACACGAAAGACTTAACTTATAACCAAAATTAAGAATTTAATTTTAGAAATAAGACCAATCAAGTCTTGGAAATACTTTCGGACAAGTTGACGTATTGGGCGTAAACAAACCGCGCTATGGCGAGTTGCTGGACCATAGGATGCTCGTTGGTGGTAATTTTAAGTGTATTTTGCATCTGGAATTGTGTTAACCGCGAGGATGTGCCGGATACATCAGACTGGTACGGATGCCGTGATCAAAATGGAAAGCCAATTGATTCGTAAGTGATGTCCTTAATTATAAAACATTCTTTGTTAGCCATCAATTAGCTAGTAGTAGTAGTAGTAGGTAGCTATAAGTTAGTAACACACCGCCTACTAGGTAGCTAGGGTAAACAACCGCCTGGACTGGCTAACTCACTGACTACCGCGTATTTGGCCACCCTCCGAAAAAGTATTTAACACGTCCTGACACCGGAGATGGTCATCAGTCATGAGTTGTTGCTGGTGATACCTAGCAGTACCTCAAGACCTCTACTCTCATTTCGAAGCAAGTATTTTCTCCAAAGTTAGAAATTAAGGCCATATTTTAAGATTTAAACTGAGGGTAATAAAAAGTGTGGCCAACGCAGTGCACACTACCCCCATGACGCTTTTGAAATTTTTACTTACAACTCGGAATATTTAGAAGATTGACGCCATCTCGATGTTTGCGGAGTCGCTTGTGTCAACAAACTTCCCATTTCCTGTGCTAAATCTGCACATCACATTTACCTATAGACACTGGTGCACTTTCATCATAACAATCGTAAACCCGACCTCTAACCAGTACTTATCCAAGGGAACTACAGCATTCTTTGCGGCGTTTTGCGCTCTTCAATTGTTTATCAGTGTTGTCAATTGGTATGTGTTTACCCTCCAAACTGGGTATAAGACTTACACAAAACCAGGGAAATAAGTGAAATTAGCTTATCTATTTGTAGTATATATACATATTACAGCAATTTTATCAGTACTGCATGGAAACAGTTTGTAAATGCATCGGCGTATGTGTGAAGCTCCACTAGATTGGCAAAGATGAGTCATTTTTCGTCGCGTCGTCTGCTCGTAAAAGTACATCAGAAATATTTGTAATTTTTTGGGGTTAATTTGGTTGCAAAAAGGGATAATAGACATGAATTAAATAAACATTAGGAAGTAACAAAGTAAAGTTAAACTAAATAATGAGTAAAGTAAACAATTAAGGGAATAAAGCTTTGCACCTCATAAACAGTGTAGTCGTCTGCTGCTCGTAACTGTGTTTGTGGAGTGAGTGCTTAGGAACCAGGAACAGCAACATGGTTCAAGTGCTATTTGGAGTGAATTAAGACAAAAATGTGTATAATTACTATCAAATAAGCTCTGTGGAGTTTCAGTTGTGATGGCAGTAAGGATAAAACCACCGATTACAAGGTAAAAATGAATTCAGTTCAAACCATGACCCTGGGAATAAAAAGTTTCATACTTTCACTGATATAGGGAACAAAATGTTGTTTTATTGTGCTGATTACAACTGCAATCTTGAGTAAGATCAATAAACGTTACATATATATATGCTAACATTGTTCAAATGAGTGCTGGGAAGACTGGGAAAGATGGTGGATTGTCTGTGGTTAGAACGGCATGGCCAGTCACGCGATTGCCGCCAAATTGGATTTCAAAACTGCCTTGAAAACGTATTTTACAAAGAGCTCACATGCTTATTTTAGTTCGTATGGGGCTTTTATATATATATCACATTATGTTGACGAATCTTCAATCTTTTGAATGGTATGCTTAAAGTTGTGATTGTATTCGTGTTACACCAATTAAATATTGAGTGAATAAGGCCTGGCCACACGATGACAAAGGATCGTCTGCAGTTGTTTACCCTACTACTAGGTATATAAATCCCCACACCAGGCTAACTTTAGTACCATTGAACTGTTGGAAATTGGGAAATGGGTTTTTTTGGGTGGCTTTAGGTAAGACCCAATTAACCCAGGCCTGACTGTGCGGTGGGTTTCTGTACGCGAAGCTATTTCCACGGGTTGTTTCCAGCTTTAACAGCTGATCAAAGTCATAGGCATTTTAACTGGGATACATCCTAACCCAACCTAGCCCTCCCATACCTTCATCTTAGTTTCTCGGATGAGTCGGTAACGTGCTCGACTACTCATCTCAGGGTCCGGGTTCGACTCTTTGCTCTGCCAATGCAAAATCAGAGGAATTTATTTCTGGTGATAGAAATGAATTTTTTTGATGTGGTTCGGATCCCACAATAAGCTGTAGGTCCCGTTGCTAGGTAACCAGTTGGTTCCTAACCTCGTTAAAATATCTAATCCTTTGGGCCAGCCCTAGGAGATCTGTTAATCAACTCAGTGGTCTGGTTAAACTAAGATACTAATACTTAACATACCCTCATCTTAACCTTTGGTGTTCACCTACCTACCTACCTATGTCCTGACGTGGTAGGGTGGAGTGGGAGGTGTGGTTGTTACCTACTGGTGCCTGGATTAACATCCTGCCCCCCCCCCCCCCCCCCCCCCCCCCCCCCCCCCCCCCCCCTCCCCCCCCCCCCCCCCCCCCCCCTACTTGGACCTCCTCAATGTGACAGCTTGTATAGCAGAACATAGTGTTCGTTTCTAATTATTTTGCAATTTGAGGCCCCTGACAGGTTAGCAAAAGACAAGAAACCTCGTCTTATAGTCCAGCAAAAAGGAACTTCATGAGCCCCTTGCTTACGCATTGAAATGATGTGGCTCATAAGCCAGTGGAGGGTTTTTAGATAAGTAGGTATGCCGTTGGTAATGGCAAAACCATGTGCTGAACTTGTGTAGTTAATTTGTTACTATAGCCACTTAGGCTACCTGTTTGACAACAATTTAATCTTGCCATGGAAGTCTAGTTTTGAAGAAATTATTCTTTTTAAGTTTTCATTTTACTTCTCATTAGCTATTGATCTGACTGGACCCTATTTTAGTAAAGCTGTCTTTATTTTTCAAGTTTTAGAGAAATAGCTAACTGTTCCAAGAAGGGGGGCTCATTGGCTTCAGATAATTGAATCTGTTGATCAGGCATACATAAAGGTACTGTAGAAGATTTATTCTGAGATTGTTTGCAGGTTTTTTGTGATTGATCCCTGAATAATAGTGTAATAAAGATAACATTATCCTAAGCCAAGAATGAAGGTAAGTATTTAAAAAAAATAAGATACAACTAATACTGTTAACCAATAAGCACTGTAAACCATTAAGCTGATCAATTTAGAAGACAATATCTATAGTAATTAGACAAGTAGCACAGAAAAATTCCTAATAATGCAAAAGCAAAAGTGAAGAGACAGAAACTGCACATACATTTAGGTAACCAATATTTTAAGTAAAACAAATGTATAATCAACACCAGTGGTATATGTGAAGTATAATTTTACTAATTACTACTATAAAAATGTACGGGCTAGTTGGAAATGTTCTTTTTCCCAGGATAGTGCTAATGCACATTTAGGCTAGTACAAATCAATGGGAGTGCAATAAAGAAATACTAGATGACTTATGTACGGCAAGAAATTCACTTATTACTTTATATAGTTACCCCATGTTGACCCTTGGAGGATGAGTTAAAATATATATTAAGCACAGCCCTAGACAGTTTAAACTTTAAGGCTGGCCAATTTAAAGAAAAAAAAACACATCAACGGAAAGAGGAAAATATGTAAATGCATATGGTGTAAAAAATTTATAAAAATTATTCTGTATATGCCACACTAAGTTTAAAGTGAATATTTTTCCATGACACTTAAGTTGTGACATAGAAAGGCTTTTACAATGGTTAAGCAGGTTTTCCTTATGAAAACTTCATGTAGTTTCAGTGTTAGTGTTGTCATCTTTTGTCAAGAAATTTCATTAAGAATTTTCTGCTGCATCACATTGCTTACTCAAACAGAATATGTAGATGTCTGTAGGCAATTATATTGGTCAGAAATTATAACAGTGAAAAAAAAAGTCGTCACCAGTATTATTTCCAGATAAAGGAAATATTTAATTAAATACAGTATTACTGATATATGTATATAACCTTATGATAAAATTTTGTATTTCACCTTCAGGTTTGTGGTTTACAAATTACCAAAGGACAAAAATAGCGAGTTTGCACCGCTGAAGACTGGGACAGCATATATGTATCTCACCCCAGAAACAGCTGCTAGGTATGACTGGTTGTTCCATAATATTCAATAGTGTTTGATTTCATATATAAACTGGTTTAGCTTTAGATAGTACTTTTGCATGAGACTTCTGAAATTTTAATGATTGTTATGTTCTTTACAATGCAGCATGATGAAGTGGCTGTCCATTGTACAAACAAAGGGAATTGAGAAACCTGAGGATTGTGAATAATTTTCTGTTGGTAGGCAGGGCATATGGCAGTATGATTATTAAGTATTGTATTAAAATTCATTTTAGTACTGAAGTTTGTTCCGACACGGCATACAAACCTTCGTCCTTTTTACAATAGGAAGGTACTAGCGGCAGCTGGATAGGTCGTAAGCTTTCGAACAAGGGGTTCGGTAGTTAACTGCTTGTCCGACAGGCGCGCGCGCGCGACTGGGAGGTAAACAAATCACTTTTGCTTTCGGCCTCACAGCGAGTGGTGTGTGTTCGACGCTCTCTGCCCGCTTCTCGTCGTTTGCTTTCTTGAGTATATGGTTGTGTTTGTGTATGAAAGAATTCATTGTAAGTACAATCATTTCTCTCTTTTCATAATATTTGAAGTGTTTTTGATTAATGATGGAATCTCCTCCTGCCTCGCTACCCCACGGAGACTATGCCCGGGTACCGAAGGGCGTAAATGCGGGAAGTTCCGCTCTTTCCCGGAGATAGACCCTCATATTTTGTGTGCTCGGTGTCGGGGGCGCGAATGCACCCGAGCCGAGCCATGTGATGTTTGCAATAATTGGTCGGAGCGCAGTGGACTTTGTATGAGGGCAGGAAGAGCGAAGGCCTGCAAAGGAGTCGTCGGAAAGCTCTCCCGCGACTCCTTTGGTGACGGACACTTCGTCTTCTTTCCTGCCGCCCGCTCAACTTCCACGTATCGCGCCTTCCCCTTCGGGGGGGTTTCTAGGTCCTTCTCCTCTCCTGACTTGTCGAGTGTGGAGGAGGGCGCTAGATACCCTGACGTCGAGTTGTACTCTGGGTCCTCTATCCGTTCGTCTTCGCGCGAACGGGTAGAGGATCCCCCTAATCACCCGACTTTTGCCTCCTCAGGTGCGGTTGCCGCGAAGGATGACCTCGGACAGGTGTGGGCATCGTTGGGGCTGCAGGGCGTGCCGAGTGTCCAGGGGACTGCTCTACCATCTCGCTGGCTCCGTGGCGGTCACCCATGCTACGGTCACGACCACCACCACGACCCTTACAACACCCGGCTACGCTTCACCTCCTCACCTGGTGACACGCCGCACGCGGTCTCTGTGACACCCACTACATCGGTGCAGGGGCCAGTCGCCGTACCTCGGGGGAGTGTGATGGCCGCCACCTGGGTTTTGCCGTGCTTGCCGCGACCGGACTCGTGTGCCCGAAGAGCTCGCCCCTGGACCTCCCACCGGTACCTAGGATGTCTGTGCCGCTGGTCCGCCCATCTGGACCGCTTACACAGTCTGCCGTACCTGCCGTACCTGCCCAGCTGCTGTCCACGGACGTGACGTTGACCACTGCTGCCGTTCCTGTACCTGCTCCTGCTGTCTCTTCTGCCGTTCCTGTGATGCCTGCACCTGCTGATGTTGTTCCTGTTCCTGGCGCCGCTGCTCCCGATGCGAATCTGTTTAGGACAGGTGCGTCCGGGCCCTGTTTGCTTCGGCAACAGCAGCCCAGGCTCCCGCTCTGGATGACAGATCTGACGTCGGTCCTGAGGAGGTTGACGAAGAAGAAGAAAAAGAAGAGGATGGAAGGTGTCGTCGTCGTTCATCGTCGTTCTTCGTTCGGTCGGTCGTCCGTCTGCCGCCCATCTTCCCCACTTCTTCTTCTAAGGCCTCCCCCGCCGAAGAAGAAGAAGGTCCCGCCCCTTCCCCCCATCCCCCCCCTAAGAAGTCTCCTTCGGGAACTTCTAAGGGCCCGTCTCGCTCTGGTGAGACGGGGGGTTCTTTTCCGCTGGTCACCCTGCTCCTTCGGGGGCAGGACCCGTCTCTTCTTTCCGCAAGGAGAAGACTACGGGGACCAGAGGAGTGCCGGCTAACACCGGCACTTCCTCACCTGCTGTCAGTGGTTCGGCCACAGCAGCAGGGTCCGTCTCGGCCTCATCGTTCGCGGAGAGGTACCGAGTGTACGGTCGCCTAACAGCGGCCGTACAGCCAAGAACCAGACCTCTGAGTCCGCTCAGCGTCAGGTTCACGGCACGGAGCGGAAGACTGGTGACAGCGCTCACGCGACTCTCACCAGACCAGCTCTCGCTCCGGCTCTCAGCGGCGAGCAGCTGGCTACCCGGGCGGACGGTGACTGTCCATGACCGCCACGGGCTGAGGCTGGGAAGAGGTCCCCCCGTTCGCCGGCACCAGCCACGGCTGGTACCAGCGAACTGACGCACCGTGAGGATACGCACCGATCTCACCGTGACAGTGGAGCTCGCCGTTCGCCTGACCGTCACTCTCACAGAGAGCGATCGGGTAACTTTGTACGGCTGACCAGACACCCATCTCCTCTGCACACACGAGACCGGGGCCGCTGTTCTCGGTCCAGCCGTTCTCCACAGCGAGACGGCTCGACTAGGTCTGGCAGCTCGATCGCCACCGCGTGGTTGGCGATCGCCTGCAGTCTTCCAAGCCCGCTGGTTCTGCCAGCAAGCGAGGAGGGAGCGTCAGGTCTGCCCTCTCCCTTACCTTCAACCTCCTCGGGTTACACCGGGAGGGGCGAGGTATTGAGGTGGAGTGATCGTGAGGGGTGCGCCCCTCAGGATCCCACCACGTCGTCGTACGTACCAGGCACGGTTCTCGGGCCAGCCAGGTCGTACGCACAGGTGGTTGGAGGAGGACCGGAGGGGAGGGGTCCTGTCCGCTGTTCCTCCCCTTGAGGGAGGAGGGTCTCGGGAGATGCTCCTGTTTGAGGGACTGGACGGTCCGACTCCGCAGGACGCAGTCACTCCTGAGATCCAGAGGAACTTTGCCGAGGTTATTGCGCTGATTCGTCAGCACAACGACCTCGCGGAAGGATCGCCGCTCCCACCATCCGAGCCCACGTCCCGGCTCGAGAGTCGTTCTGGGGCCCGAAGAGGGAACCCAGACCGACGGTGGGTTTGCCGCGTTCTGAGCTTGCGGACTCAGTGCTGGACCAGGTGAATTTGAATCGCTTGTCTCAGGACAAGACGGTTCGCTAAGTCTGCAGGTCGAGCAAGCTGCTTCCACCTCCTCTGCTTGCGACAGCGGCGTTTTTACGTGCCATCCGAAGACCCGATGCCGCCCAAACAGGTGAACCCGGAGTTAGCCAGGCTGACTCCGGGTGTGTCTCTGCAGCAGCTCCTGTCCGAGAACCTGTGGTTCTCGCAGCAAGAGGCACTCGGCCTGGAATCTACCGTCCGTGGACAGCAGCTGTTGGGGGGGGCAGGTACGGTAGGTACGGCAGACTGTGTAAGCGGTCCAGATGGGCGGACCAGCGGCACAGACATCCTAGGTACCGGTGGGAGGTCCAGGGGCGAGCTCTTCGGGCACACTAGGTGGTAGAGCAGCCCTGGACACTCGAGCCACGCCCTGCAGCCCCAACGATGCCCACACCGTCCGAGGTCATCCTTCGCGGCAACCGCACATTTTCATATATTTATTTTGATTGTAGCAATACTCATTTTGGATCAGTTTCCGAGCTTACCCGGAATTGATCTTTTCCCCTTTTTATTTGAATGAAGTGAAATCGCATTGAAGTGAGAATTGCATTGTTTACTTGACTTTTGCTTTCGGCCTATCCAGCTGCCGCTAGTACCTTCCTATTGTAAAGGACGAAGGTTTGTATGCCGTGTCGGAACAAATGACAATTTGTCCAAAATTGCATTTTCCTAACTATACAAACCTGAGGTCCTTTTACACATAGTCCCACCTCATGCCACCCCTCATCTGCAGTTTTTTGCTTGGGCCAAAAGCAAAAGTGATTTGTTTACCTCCCAGTCGCCTGCGCGGCGCGCCTGTCGGACAAGCAGTTAATAACTACCGAACCCCTTGTTCGAAAGCTTACGACCTATCCAGCTGCCGCTAGTACCTTCCTATTGTAAAAGGACCTCAGGTTTGTATAGTTAGGAAAAATGCAATTTTGGACAAATTGTCATTTTTTATTTATGGGATGGGGGGATTTTCCCTAACCACTTCCACGAACTGAAGTGAATTAGTACTATTTTGTATTTGCTTATTTACAAATTTTTTAAAACTTTTTCAAAAAGCTCAACAACAGTTGACTTATGGCACATTTTTCCTAATGATGTTTAACAACAAAGATTCAGGAAATTCAGTATCCTAGAAACTAGTCCAAGTAATACCTAGAAGCAGCAGCTCACTGTCAGGCTGCTGCAACTTTAAAAAACTGTACAGTATATCTCAAAATGTAATCTACGTACGTATATAACTTTTATCATATCGATTACTTCTCCATTTTTCAACCAGTTTCAGTGATATATATAATACAGTGGACCCCCTGTATTCGTGTTCTAACCGGATTCCTCCGGACTCACACATTCGCAGATTTCTCCCTTGAAACATATATTTGTTCCGATACGTAATACAAACCCTCGGTCCTTTAACAATAGGAAGTAGCTAGCGGCAGCTGGAACGGTCGTAAGCTTCGAACAAGGGGAGAACGGTAGTTAACTGCTTGTCCGATCGTCGCGCGCCGCGCGACTGGGAGGTAAACAAATCACTTTTGCTTTCGGCCGTGTGTGGGAAGGCCACGTGTTCGTCATCGCTGCCCGCTTTGTCGTTTGCTTTGAGTTTGAGTATTTGCCTCTCTTTCTGTATAAATCAGGAGTGACTGTATACTGTTTGTACATTTCTTTATTGATCTTGCAATGAGTGAATTGGAAGAAATGGAGATATCGCCGCGCCCTCCAGTCGCCCGTAGAGGGTGTGTCCCGGGCTGGAGGGGCGTAGATGTGGAGGGTTTAGATCATTTGTTGACGTGGACCCCCCCACGAGGTTTTGTACTCGTTGTCGGGGGCGAGAGTGCTCCCGCAACGAGCCCTGTGTCACATGTATGAATTGGTCCGAGGCGCAGTGGGTGCTGTACGATGGGCAGGAAGAGACTATTAGGCCGCCCAAGAAGTCATCGGAAAGTCCAGTGACTCCTTTGGTAACGGACACTTCGTCCTCTTTCCTGCCCCCCGGCCAGCCCCCACGTTTCGCGCCTTCCCCTGCGGGGGGGTTAGCGGAGTCCTTCTCCTCTCTCGATCCGTCGAGTGTGGAGGAGGGCGCCCGCTTCCCGGACGTACAGCTGTACTCGGGGTCTTCCGTCCGCTCTGGGGGGGTGCCTCTTCCCCCAGGCGTGAGGGAACCCCTCTGACTAACCCGACTGTTGCTCCCGCAGGTGTGCCATCAGCGAAGGACGACCTGGGACAGGTGTGGGAGTCGCTGGGACTGGCAGGGAGTGCCCAGCATCCATGGGTTGATTCAGCGGTTAGGCGGGGTCGGCAGTGGTCACTCATGGTGCGGTGACCACAACTACTACCACAGTAACGACACCAACATATGCGATGCCACCCGCCATCTGGTTGTATTACCCGCTTTCATATAATGTCCGGTCGGTGACAAGCCCACGGCGGTCTATTACAAAAAACCCATTATTCCTTTGCCGTGCCAAAGAAGGCGGACGGTTGCCACCACCACCTGGTATTTTTTCCCTTTGCCGACCCCGGACTTCCGCTGCCCAAGGTGTACCCCCCTGGACCTGCCGCCAGTGCCACGGATGACGGTAACTGCCGACAGGACGCCTGGCTCTCCCGTGGTACCTGCCGTGCCTGCCGTACCTGTTGCCGTCCCAGCTACTCTTTGCTTTTCAGATCAGCGGCCTGCGCATTCTCTTTCAGATGTTCCTGCCGTTCCTGCTGTTCCCGGAGACCTGTTCCTGTTGTTCCGTCTGTTGGTGGTGCTGTCACAGTCTCAGTCTTTCCGGACAGGTGCAGTCGGGCCCTGTTGCTTCGGCAACTGCCCCGGCTCCCTCCTGGATGGAAGACCTGACGTCTGTCCTGCGGAGCCTGGCGAAGAAGAAGAGGAAGAGGAAGAAGGAAGTGTCGTCGTCGTCTTCGTCGTCTTCTTCGTCGTCTGCTGCCTCTCCTTCCCCTTCGACTTCTAAGGCTAAACAGCCGAAGAAGAAGAAGGTTGCCTCCTCCCCCCTAAGAAGACTCCTTCGGGATCTTCTAAGGGCCCGGCTCGCTCAGGCGAGCTGGGGAGCTCTTCTGCTGGTCCTCCTGTTCCTTCGGGAACGGGGCCCGTCGCTTCTTCTGCAAAGAAGAAGTCGACGGGGACCAGAGGTTGCACCAGCCTCGGGCTGGTGCGTCCTCACCTGGTTGGCTACGCGTTTCTGCCGCTAAACCAGGTTCCGTCTCGGCCGCTTCTCGTTCGCGAAGAAGCACCGAGTGGACGCTCTTCCAAAGAAGACCGTCCAGCCAAAGTTTTTGACGCCCGAGCTCGCTCGCCGTCAAGACAGCGGCGCGGAGCAGAAGACTGGCGAGAGTGTGCACACGACTCTCGCCAGGCCAGTGGACGCTCTCGCAGCGATCAACTGGCTGCTCGGGCTGACGTGACGGTCGCTGACCGGCCACGGGTTGAGGCGAGGAAGGAGTCCCCACGGCCGCCGGTACCAGCCACGGCTGGTACCAGCGGTTTGACGCGCCGAGAGGACGCCTGGCCGGTCTCGACGCGACGAGAGCCTAGCAGGTCACCGTCCGCGCGCTCCCGATGGGACCGGGCGGAGACGGTGACCAGCGGCAGCTCGCCTGACGCTAGAGATCGGTCTCGACGTTCTCAGCCGAGCCAATCGCCCCAGGCGAGCGGCAAGGCTAGGCCTGCTGCTCGACCGTCACCGCGGGTTGACGATCAGCAGCAGCCCTCCACGCACGCTGGTCCTGCCAGCGAGCGAGGGGGGAGCGTCAGGTCTGCCTCTCCCGTACCTTCAACCTCCTCGGGCTATACCGGGAGGAGCGAGGTACCAAGGAGCGATCAGAGAGGTGCGCCGCTCGTGACCCAGCTATGACGCCGTACGGCTCAGGCACGTCTTAGGAACGACCAGAACGTACGCGCAAGTAGTTGGAGGCGACCGTCAGGGGTCTGTCGCTGTTCCTCCTTCTGAAGGAGGAGTATCGAGGGATATGCTCTTGCTGGAGGGACTGGACGGTCCTACTCCACAAGACGCTGTAACGCCTGAGATACAGAGGAACTTCGCAGAGGTCATTAAGCTGATGCGTCTGCATAATGACCTTGCTGAAGGATCGCCGCTACCACCAGCAGAGCCCACGTCCCGGCTCGAATCATTTTTGGGGTCCCAAGAGGGAGCCCAAAATGATGGTGGGGTTTGCCACGATCAGAGCTTGCGGACTCGGTCCTGGATCAGGTGGAGAATCTCGTCTCAGGACGGGAGGACTCGCTAAAATACCGGGACGGTCCTCTAAGCTGCTTCCTCCTCCTCTACAGCGGCAGAGGCGATTTTACGTGCCTTCGGAAGACCCGATACTGCCGAAACAGGTTAACCCGGAGTTAGCGAGGCTGACTCCAGGTGTGTCCCTGCAGCAGCTCCTGTCGGAGAACCTATGGTTCTCGCAGCAGGAGGCACTTGCCCTGGAATCTACTGCTATGGCAGCATTCCAGGCAGTTTCCTGGTTGGATTTGTGGTCCCTCACAATATCCAAAGTAGCGGCCGGCTCTGGGAGTTCTGCTCGAAGACGACGCTTCTTTCAGGAGACTGTGCCAGTCTGGAGGAAGAGCAATCTCTTACCTCGCCCATCAGACTGCTAACCTGTGGGCCAACTTGGTTCTTCGACGTAGGGACGCAGTCCTTACCCGAGTGACCAAGGGGGCCGGGCGTGAGGCGGCACTCGGGCTACGAAATGGACCTCTTAGGAGTTCCCCAGCTCTCTTTCCTGGAGAGATGGTGGACGCTGCGGTGGAACGGCGGCGCACTGACGAGAGTGACCGCTTAGTCCACCAGGCAGTCTCGAAGGTTTCTGGGCAATCTCGAGTAACTGCGGCCAAACCAAAGAGCTTGGCTAGCGCTTCCACGGCGGCGAAGACGGTTGCACCGTCCAAACCCCGTGTGAAGACTCCTGCTGTTTCGACTTCTGCTAGAGGAGGCCGTAATCAGCCCTCCTCCAACCCTTCTTCCCCTTTAGAGGTGCTGGAAAGAAGTCGAAACGAGGAGGGAAACGCTAGGGACGGCGTTCCCCCTCACCTGCTGCCGGAAGTGGGGGGGTGCCTAGCGAGCCATTGGGCGACTTGGCAGCGCTACGGCGCCGAGAACTGGATAGTTAGACGTCCTTCGGGAGGGATATCTACTACCCTTCGAGTCTCGGCCCCCCCTCATCTCCCAACCCGGTCCATCTACAGACCTATGTCCGGGGATCAGCAAAGGACAATGCTCTTCGGACAGGAGTATCAAGACCATGCTGGCGAAACGAGCTGTAGAAATCGTGGAGGACCAGTCACCGGGCTTTTACAGCCGCCTCTTCCTAGTGGAGAAGGCATCGGGGGGTGGCGTGGCGTCCGGTGATAGACCTCTCTCCCCTGAACCGCTTCGTTCGCACGACGCGGTTCACGATGGAGTCGGCACGCTCAGTGCTCGACTCGATCAGGGGGAACGATTTCATGCTTTCAGTGGACCTGAAGGACGCGTATTTTCAAATACCCATCCATCAGTCCTCCAGAAAGTACCTCCGCTTCATCTTCGACGGGACGGTGTACCAATTGGGCAGGGCACTTTGTTTCGGTCTCTCAACCGCCCCACAGGTTGTTCACGCGAGTGTTCACTCTGGTGTCGGCTTGGGCCCATTCGAACGGGATACGTCTTCTGAGGTATCTCGACGATTGGCTAGTCCTGGCGAGCTCCCGCTCGCAGTTGCTACAGGACAGAGATCGACTCCTCAAGTTTTGTCGCGATCTGGGGATCGTGATAAACTACGAGAAGTCCGACCTCGAACCCAAGCAGAAGATTGAAGTACCTGGGTATGCTGCTAGATACGGTAGCAGGGTGCAAGTCCTTTCCCGCAGACTTGCGTTATCAGCAAATTCAGGGGGAGGCAGCCGGCCGGTTCCTGTCTCGGCAGGAACAGGCAGCACAGCAATGGCAAGTCGTGATCGGCCATCTGTCGTCACTCTAGAAGTTAGTCCCTCACGGGCGTCTTCACCTGCGGTCTCTCCAGTGGGACTAAGGGATGAGTTGGTCTCAGGCCAAGGATCCTCCCTACTTTCCCGTGGCTATCACGGACAAGGTGAGGCAGACCTAGCCTGGTGGCTCGACGACAAGAACCTCTTAAGAGGAGTGCCCATACGCACTCCCCCCCCGGAGATGCTTCTGTTCTCAGACGCATCGACCGAGGGATGGGGCGCACACCTGGATGAGTTTGCTGACTGCAGGTGTGTGGGACCATCACGAAAAGCCCTTCACATCAATGTCCTGGAACTCAAGGCGGCGTTCAACGCTCTCCAAGAGTTTCAGGACCGCTTGGTGGGACACTCAGTGGTGTTGATGTGCGACAACACCACAGTAGTGGCATATGTCAACAAGCAGGGGGGGCTAGTGTCTCTTCCGCTCCATCAGTTGACGGTGCAGGTGCACGAGTGGGCCACGGCTCACTCGATAGAGCTGTCAGCACGCTACATTCCAGGCAAGAGGAATGTAGTAGCAGACAAGCTCAGCCGTCGGGATCAGGTGATAGGGACCGAATGGTGCTACTAAACCAAGACGTAGCGGAAAGGCTCTTTCAACCTGTGGGGGTCGACCGGTCGTAGACCTGTTCGCCACCCGGCACAACAGAAAACTTCAGGTTTTCTTTCAGCTGTGCCAGGACCCATGGGCAGCTGCAGAGGACGCTCTCCAACACCCCTGGGACCAACCTTTCTTGCTTACGCCTTTCCTCCCTTCTGTCTGATTCGGAAAGTGATCAGTCGAGCACTGGTCACTCCCAATCTCAGAATGATCCTGGTGGCTCCCAAACGGCCACAAGCCGTTTGGTATCCGGACCTGCTGGCTCTTCTTGCGGACGCACCGAGAGAGCTACCCACTTGGCACAACCTTCTAGCCCAGCCACACGTAGAACGGTACCACCACCAAGCAGGTCCAGTCCCTTCAACTTCACGGCTGGCTGTTATCCACCATCTCTTGCGAACGAGAGGCTTTTCCTCGTAGCGCAGCAACAGAGATGGGGCTGGACACGTCCGACAGTCCTCTGCAGCTGTGTACCAGGGGGAAGTGAGCCAGTCTTCTGTGGTTGGCGTGTCGTAGACAGGGTCTGTCTCCTCTCAGAGCCACTCTTCAGCAGGTAGCGGATTTCCTCGTGTTTCTTCGCCGATTGAGAAGCTCCTCTCAGTACCCACAGTTAAGGGATATAGAGCCGCCCTGGCCCTCGTCCTAAAACTGAGGGGACTGGACATCTCGAATTCGTTCGAGATATCCTTGCTAATGAGGAGCTTCGAAAGGTCTTGCCCACCCAGGGAACTCAGGCCCCCTGCGTGGGATGTGACTCTCTTACTTAGGAGTTTGACTCGAAGACCCTTCGAGCCACTCCGAGAGTCGTCAGACAGGGATCTGACCCTCAAGACCCTCTTCTTGCTGGCCCTGGCATCGGCGAAGAGAGTAGGGGAACTACTGGCCTTTCTTATGATGTTAAACATACCAGAGGCCTGGGGATTGTGACCGCTCGATTTTCTTCCCGAACTTCGTAGCCAAGACTCAGAATCCGTCGATCCTGACGACAGGTTCGAGTCTTTCACGTCCCCCCCTCCCCTAACCTCCTGGACTTCACCGATAACGATGCGGATGAGATGCTGCTTTGTCCTGTGAGGGCGCTACGGCGCTATCTGAAGAGAACTCGACATCTCAGGTCCTGAGTGTCGACGCCTCTTCGTTAGCACTGGGGTTACCAAGAAAGAAGTCTCCAAGAACACGCTTTCTTTCTGGCTGCGTGAGGTGATCAGGAGAGCGTACGAAGCTGATGGTAGCGACGACATCCGTACGCTCCGACCGAGAGCCCACGAAGTCAGAGGTATCGGACCCTCCTTAGCGTTCCGTAAGAACTTCTCCGTGGCGCAGGTCCTGAAGGCAGGTGTCTGGGCCAACCAGACCACCTTCACGTCCTTCTACCTTCGGGATATTGCCCACAAGTCCTTGGATACTTTTTCCTTGGGACCTGTGGTGGCTGCTCAACACGTTGTGTAAGCTTACCCAGCACCCGAGCAGGCAGAACAGCATCGATTCCTGGTATGGACTGGGAGAATGAATGCTTGTGAATGAGAGAGTGACTGGCTTCTCTTCACCATCTTTTTTCTACCTCTACCTGTGGGCAGAGGGATACGGTCGTTACCTTGCTGGAAGGGAGTCAGATGCAGGTAAGCTATTCAACAGAGCTCCATCCTACCTCTTTAACTAGAGATAGGAGTAAATATCCACCACTTTCTCCAACAAGGGGGAGAAAGTGGATGCCGACATGAGACAAACCCATTACTTTACATTGCTCATGTAAAGGAAAAAGTTCTTACAATGCTGGTACAAAGAGATACGCTTGCCTCTCTCTTAGTACTCGGCCCAGAGTCTGACCATTGATCCTGCGGTGCACACCCAGATCAATCGGACAGAGGCTTGGATCCTCCCTCGCTCTTACGACCAGGGAGGCATTCCAGGATGGTACGAACACCAGTCTGTTCATCAAAAGACTCAGATTCCTCCCACCAAGAAGTGAGTCTTCCTATTGTTAAAGGACCGAGGGTTTGTATTACGTATCGGAACAAATGACAATTTGTCGAAAATTGCATTTTCATACAATCAACTTACCTGTCAGATATATACATAGCTAAGACTCCGTCGTCCCCGACAGAAATTCAAATTTTCGCGCCACTCGCTACAGGTAGGTCAGGTGATCTACCGGCATTGCCCTGGGCGGCAGGACTAGGAACCATCCGTTTTCTATCATATTTTCTCTGTCGCCGGTGGTATCAACATTGTTGTTATTACCTCCTGACTTAGATTCATTTTTTTCAACCTTTGATCAACGTTTTTCGGCTTTTTGGTGACGTATTTGGATCGTGTTTTGGCATTCGCTACTGTGGACTGTTTTTGGAATAACTCTTTTGGATTTTTCTCAGTATGTCTGATTCTAATGGTGAGTGAGAATGTGTGTGAATGTAGGCTGCAGGGTGAGGATACCGAAAGCTTCGGTTGATCCATCACACTGTATGCCGTAAATGTATTAGGGGGGTTCAGTGTTCTGCTATTAATACTTGTAAGGAATGCGAGGGGATTGAATGCAGAAGAGTGGAAGACTTTGACTTCTTATTTGAAGAAGTTAGAGAGGGATAGAGTTAGACGGTTGAAAGGTGTGTGTTCAAGGCCTATTGCAGCCGTTCACGGATAATTCTAATCCTACTGATGTAGATTCTCCCTATATATCTCATTCTCAGAGTGCTTTTTCGGATTCGGCATCGGAAATCGCCAATCTGAAAGCTACTATTAGAGACATGAAGTCCAAGATGGCTGACTCCAAAGGTAAGGCTAGTGATAGTGAACATTTCAGTGAAGTGAGTTCTCTCAGTGTTATGGAGGGGGCGTTTGATCGTCCCTGCGACGCTCCCAGGCTAGACCTCTTCCAAGCTCCCATGCCCAGAGGAGAAGAAAGTCGAAAGCCTTAAGGAGGTCGTGGGAATCCCCAACGGTCAGACGTCCCTTCAGCTAGCTCTGCTTCATGGCAGGCGGCTCAAGGGCGCTATAGAAAAAGCGTCCTTCGCGAGTGTTTTCTCGTCCTCTCCCTCAGTTCCCTCTCCCTCACCTAAACGAGGGTGGAAGGAGTCGAACTTATCGAGACCGCTGAAGCGTCATATGAAGCCCGACATAGATTCTAGCCCAGAGCGCTTCTCAGATGACGCTCAGTCTGCTATTAAGAAAGCGAAGGTGGCGTCAGCGTCACCTGACGCTTGTGCGGAAGTACCCTTCATTCTTCTTCCCCGAGTGATGACGAAAGGCGTCATGCACTAGACGTGGGAGAAGCGTCAAGAAAGATAATTATGGCGGTTCAGGAAACAACTGTCATCTCTTGTGGGAGTTTTAGCGCCCCGTCGGAAGGACGTGACGCTTCCAATTAAGAAGTCTCGTCCTCTCTCACCTGCTCGAAGGGAAGCGTCAGACAGACGTGAAAACTGCTAAACGTCTTGCAGAAGCTGCGAGTTCGAGAGCTAGAATGGGGGCTTACGAGAGTTTTTGTAAAGTCAGAGAAACGTAAGACGTCTTTTAGAAGTGAAGCGTCATTCAAAGCGGATCTTAGACGTGACGCTCCATCCAATATTGTGACGCCGAGTAGGACGCCTTTAGAGAGCGGAGCGTCTTCCAGGCGTGAAGCGTCATCAAGACGTCAGCAAGAGACGTCAGCCATGACGCTCGGAGGAACGGGAAGCGTCATACAAGGGCGTCTTCTAAAGTTCAAGAGAAGCCGGAGCTTGTGACGCCTTCCAAGTCTTTTAAAACGGGAAAGAGGAAAGAGTATCATTCCCGTAGCCCCTCTCCTATTAGGAGTTTGTCTCCTCCAGAAGAGGAAAGTTCAGAAAGGAGAACGGAGACTCAGATAAATCCCGAGTTGGAGGAAAAACTCGGATGATGAAGATCATGGAAGAGAGGGTTTGTCCAACAACTATAAGGTTTTGACTACCCTGCTTCTTGAGGAGTATGGAGACGAGTTGACTCCTGCTGCTCCTCCTTCTCCGCGCTCGCTCTTTCCAGTGCTAAGACGAAGAAGCCCTCGTCTTTTCTAAACATGAAACCCACCATCCTCGATGAAGCGGGCATTACACGCCTTAGACTCATGGATGAAGTCTAAGAAAGACTTAGTCAGGACAGTCTTTTGCATGCCTCCAGCAAGATTAGCTGGGAAAAGAGGCATATGGTATAAGACGGGAGAGAATATGGGTATCGCTCTCCCTTCTACAACAGAGGCAGATTTTTTGACTTTGGTTGACGCTTCAAGGCGTCCAAGTCTCAATTCTGCACGAATTACATGGAGTATTTCTGAACTGGATCATCTCCTCAAGGGACTCTTTCTGTATTGGAAGTCTTCAACTTCTTAGATTGGTCCCTTGGGGTGATGTCCAAGAAAGCCCATGATTCAGAAGGAATCGAACCTGAAGCCCTGTTATGCATTTTGTCTTGCATTGACAAAGCGGTACAGGATGGTTCTTTTGAAGTCTCTTATTATTTGGAGCAGGTCTTTTAAAGAAAAGGACGGTGTATGGCGCCTTCTTAACAAAGGCAGTCTCGCATGCTCAGAGGGCAGCTCTACTGTATGCGCCTCTTTCTGACTTTTTTTTGTTCCCTTCCTCAGTTAGTGAAGGACGTTGCTCACTCTTTAAACTGAGAAGGCGACTCAGGATCTTCTGACGCAGTCAGCTAGGAAGAAGAACCTGTTTCGGTATCTGACAAGAAAGGACCTAGTACATCAATGCAGCCCTTTCGAGGTGGTCCGACCTCCAGACCTCCCGCAAGAAGGAAGGCTCCGGAGAAGAGAGGTAGGTCTGCCTTTCGTCCCTTTAAAAAGGGAAAATGAAATAAACATCTCTCCTCCAAGCACCAGTAGGTGCCAGGCTCCTGGGATTCGTGGAGGCCTGGACACTGATAGACGCAGACGCGTCTTCATTGACTATCATAAGGAAGGGATATCGTATCCCTTTCCTGAACACTCCTCCCCTAACGTCAATACCAAGGGAACTATCAGCCAAGTACAAGGACCCTGTGCTGAGGGATACTCTTCGATCGATGGTGGAACAAATGTGGGACAAGAGAGCGATAGAACTAGTACTGGATCAAAACTCCCCGGGGTTTTACAATCGCCTTTTTCTAGTGGCGAAAGCCTCGGGAGGCTGGAGACCAGTACTGGACGTCAGCTCTCTGAAACAAATTTGTTCAGAAGGAGAAGTTCTCCATGGAGACTTCTGCTTCAGTCCTAGCGTCATTACGACAAGGAGATTGGATGGTGTCTCTAGATCTCCAGGACGCCTACTTTCACGTCCCGATCCACCCTTCATCGAAGAAGTACCTCCGTTTCATGACGGGGGGAAGGATCTTTCAGTTCAGAGCCTTGTGTTTCGGCCTGTCCACAGCTCCTCAGGTCTTCACAAGCCTGATGAAGAATGTGGCGAGATTTCTTCACCTCAAAGGAGTGAATGTCTCTATGTATCTAGACGACTGGCTCATCAGGGCCAGATCGGAGAGACAGTGCTTGGAGGACCTAAAGTTGACTCTGGATTTGACCAAGGCGTTGGGATTGCTTGTGAACCTCGAGAAGTCTCAGCTGACCCCCAGACCAGACCTAGTCTATCTGGGGATTCGGATGGATTCTCGGGGTTTTCGAGTTTTTCCTTCGCAAGAGAGAACCGCAAAAGGTTTGCGGATAATCTCTCTCTTCTTAGAGAAGCAACAAACGTCGGACGAGGGAATGGTTGAGCCTTCTGGGGACGCTTTCCTCGCTGGAACAATTCTTCCCTCTAGGAAGACTTCATATACGTCCACTTCAATTCTTCCTCAAGAGGTCTTGGAGCTGGAAAACCGGACAACTGTCGGACGTTTTTCCCATTCCAGTGGAGATAAAGGCACACCTACAGTGGTGGTTGCTACCTCTGGAAGAGAACAAAGGGATCTCTCTAAGAACACAGAACCCAGACCTAGTTTTGTTCTCCGACGCGTCGGAGACAGGTTGGGGAGCGACATTAGGCTCAGAGGAAGTGTCAGGCACCTGGGAACCAGCACAGGTGTCCTGGCACATAAACTGCAAGGAGCTCTTCGCCGTACATCTGGGCCTTAAAGAGCCTAGAACCTCTGGTGTCAAACAAGGTAGTGCAAGTAAACGTGGACAACACCACCGCACTTGCCTACATTCGGAAACAGGGAGGGACGCACTCCTCGTTCCCTTTACGAGCTCACGAGAGACCTATTACTTTGGACGTCACAGGAACATCTCCCTGCTGACAAGGTTCGTACAGGGAGTTAAGGAATGTGAGGGCGGACAGGCTCAGCAGGAGGAACCAGTCCTTCATACAGAATGGACTCTACGACGAGAATGTGTCTCGATCTCTGGTCTCTGTGGGAACTCCTCATGTGGACCTCTTCGCAACATTCATTTCAAAAAGGCTCCCAGTGTTTTGCTCGGTCGTGGAAGATCCAAGAGCAATTATGGTAGACGCCTTCCTGCTAAACTGGTCTCGAGTAGACGTTTATGCTTTTCCCCCATTCAAAATCCTGGGTTAGTAATGAAAAAGTTTGTGGCGTCAAAAGAGACGAGGATGACGTTAATAGCCCCCTTTTGGCCGGCCCAGGAATGGTTCACGGAGGTGGTAGAGTGGATCGTAGACTTTCCAAGATCCCTACCAAGAAGGACGGATCTTCTCAGACAACCACACTTCAAGAGGTACCATCAAAACCTCCCCGCTCTCGCTCTGACTGCCTTTCGACTATCGAAAGACTTGTCAGAGCGAGAGGCTTTTCTCGCGAAGTGGCAAGCGCGATCGCGAGAGCACGCAGAACCTCCACTACGAAAGTATACCCAGTCGAAGTGGGGAGGTATTTAGAAGGTGGTGTAGAACCAAGAAGTTGTCCTCCTCCTCTACTCTATAGCGGAAATTGCTGATTTCTTGCTATTCCTGAGAGTAAACAAAATCTCATCTAGCCGTATCCACAATAAAGGGATACAGAAGTATGCTCTCGGCTGTATTCAGGAACAGAGGATTAGATCTGGCAAATAACAAAGATCTCCACGATCTCATAAGATCTTTTGAGACTTCAAGTCTAAGGAACCAATACCTCCGAACTGGAACCTGGACGTAGTCCTCAAATATCTGTCTTCGGATAGATTCGAACCTCCTCATCTGGCATCGTTTAGAGACATAACTAGAAAATGCCTATTCCTTTTATCTTTAGCTACGGAACAAAAAGAATTGTGAATTACAAGCTCTGCAGGATAAAGTAGGATTCAAGGGAGACTCGGCTATTTCTCGTTTAAGACCCTGTTTTTTTAGCGAAAAACGAGAATCCCACGAATCCCTGGCCTAAGTCATTCGAAGTCAAAGGAATGTCGAGTCTCGTAGGCAGAGAAGCAGAGAGGTCTCTATGCCCTGTTAGAGCTCTGAAGTTCTACCTTCAGAGAAAGCGTCAGTTGGGAGGCTCTAGACAAGGTCTTTGGTGCGCGGTAAAAGACCCCACAAGACTGATGTCCAAGAATGCTCTGGCGTTCTTTGTAAGAAACGTCATTACGGACGCTCATAAGGTCTGTCCTGACGAACAATTACAACTACTGAGAGTAAAAGCTCATGAAGTAAGAGCGGGTTGCGACGTCTCTCTCGTTTTATAAGAATATGTCGCTTAAAAACATCATTGATACGACATACTGGAGATGCAACTCAGTATTTGCATCTCATTATTTGAAAGACGTACGTGTGACGTATGAGAAGTGTTTTTCTCTAGGTCCTATCGTATCGGCAGATACGATTCTGGGTACGGGAGCCGACACCAATCCTTAAATGTATATACTGTTCTTCTTTTTGGATATGGTCGAGAGTCTCTTCGAACAATGGAGGATTTGGCTCGCACGGGCGGCCGTCTATGTTGTTCAGTAAGAGAATTCTTGTCATATCCAATTAGTTGAGTATAATTTTTTTTTTTGGAAAATTATGTATGTGTGCGTAGTGGTTTTGAGTTACGGTTGTTGTGACGAGTTCGGGGATAACTCGTAACAATCCTTAGTTCTAACATATGGTTAGGATCAGGTGGTCGGGATTGGTTGTGTGCTCCTTCATAAGGTGTATTGTCATATAAGTGGATCAGCACCCATTGACAAAGTCCTTTTAGGCTCTGCCGAGTAAGCGGATAAGACCCCATCGGCAGACCCACAAGAACTCTTGGCCATAGATCATATATCTCGCTAAAGTTTCTTGAGGTGATGCAGACTACTGGGCAAACACCCACGAAGTCTACCACCTATCAGGTAGGAACCAAGGTTTTATTTATACCTACAACATATGTTGTTTCTACCTGTCTATTCCATATAGTAGCTGTCTCTTACCCTCCACCGAAGGGTGCCAATCAGCTAGTATATACGTATCTGACAGGTAAGTTGATTGTATGAAAAATGATATTGTTATGTTACAATAAAGTTTTCATACATACTTACCTGGCAGATATATACAATTAAAGCCCACCCAGCCTCCCCGCAGGAGACAGGTGGAAGAGAGAAAATATGATAGAAAACGGGGATGGTTCCTAGTCCTGGCCGCCCACCCAGGGCAGGCCGTAGATCACCTGACCTACCTGTAGCGAGTGGCGCGAAATTTGAATTTCTGTCGGGACGACGGAGTCTTAGCTATGTATATATCTGCCAGGTAAGTATGTATGAAACTTTATGTAACATAACAATATCATTTTTCCTAACTATACAAACCTGAGGTCCTTTACATATAGTCCCTCCTCATGCCACCCCTCACTCTGCGTATTTTGCATGGGCCAAAAGCAAAAGTGATTTGTTTACCTCCCAGTCGCGCGGCGCGCGACGATCGGACAAGCAGTTAACTACCGTTCTCCCCTTGTTCGAAGCTTACGACCGTTCCAGCTGCCGCTAGCTACTTCCTATTGTTAAAGGACCCTCAGGTTTGTATAGTTAGGAAAAATGCAATTTTCGACAAATTGTCATATCCCCCATTATTTGTGGGAAGTTCACCTATTTGTGGTATTTTTGCATAAGAAATATCCACAAATTCCTGTTTTTTTTTTTTCAGTTTCATCATAAAATGCACTTTTTGTGATAAAACTATTAAAAAAAAAGGTATAAAAATTTTTAGTGGGTTTTTCTTTCAGTTTTAACTAAGAAAATAGGCTGTTTTAAGCGTTTTTTATAGTGGATCTAACTATTTGCGGGTTCTAAATATTCGTGGGGGTTTCTGGTAAGCATCCCCTGCGAATAGGGGCGACCACTGTAGGCCTATACACATCTTAAAAGACAGTTGTCCCGATACGTAATACAAACCCTCGGTCCTTTAACAATAGGAAGGTAACTAGCGGCAGCTGGGACGGTCATAAGCTTCGAACAAGGGGAGAACGGTAGTTAACTGCTTGTCCGATCGTGCGCGCGGCGAGGGTGAAGAATCACTTTTGCTTTCGGCCGTGGTGTGACAGGACGTGCTCGTCATCGCTCTCTGCCCGCTATTTCGTCGTGTGCTTTGAAAGTTTACAATTTCTTCTCACTGGTTTGTTTAGTTGGTTGTGAATGAAATTGTAAGTACTCTTTTCATTTTTTCATTATAATTGAAGTGTGATTTAATTATGGATCTGGAAATGGAGCTTTCGCCGCGCCCCCCGGTCGCCCGTAGAGTGTGTCCCGGGCTGGAGGGGCGTAAATGTGGCGGCTTTCGCTCTTTCCCAGAGATTGATCCGCATGAATTGTGTTCTCGGTGCCGGGGGCGAGAATGCTCCCGGGCCGATCTGTGCAATGTATGTGATAATTGGTCCGAGGCGCAGTGGGTGCTGTATGAGGGTAGGAAGAGGCGTAGACCAGCCAAGAAGTCGTCGGAAAGCTCTCCAGCAACTCCTTTGGTGACGGATACCTCGTCATCCTTCCTGCCCCCAGCTCAGCCCCCACGGTTCGCGCCTTCCCCTGCGGGGGGGGTTTCGGAGTCCTGCTCCTCATTCAATCCGTCGAGTGTGGAGGAGGGCGCCCGATACCCGGATGTACAATTGTATTCGGGGTCTTCCGTCCGCTCTGGGTGGGGTTCGTCCTCCCCCAAGCGTGAGGGTGCCCCTCTAACTGACCCGACTTTTCCTCCCTCAGGTGTGCCTTCTGTGAGTGACGACCTTGGGCAGGTGTGGGCGTAGTTGGGACTGCAGGGCGCCCCCAGTATCCAGGGCTTGATTCAGCGGTAGGCGGGGTCGGCAGTGGTTACTCATGGAGTGGTGACCACTACAACGACTACCTTGTCTACTCCAGGGTACGCCGCCCCTCCGCACGTGGTTTATACGCAGCACATTACTTCGGTGACCCCAACAGCGTCGATCCAAATGCTGATCGCTGCTGTGCCAAGGAGGGGCGTGCCTCCTCCACCTGGTTTCTTTGTGCTGCCGACCCCGGACTTCCGCTGCCCAAAGAGTTCTCCCCTGGACCTGCCGCTTGTTCCTAGGATGACGGTGGCTGATTGTAAGACGCCTGGGACGCCTGACTATGGTGCCATACCTGCCGTACCTGTCGCCGATGTTGTCGCTGGCCCAGCCGCTCGCGCCGCTCCTGTGAGGCTTGCTGTGCGTGACGCTCCTGCTGTTGACGTTCCTGCCGTTCCTGCCGTGCCTGCCCTTGCCCACGTCGTGTCTCGTCATGGAAGTGCTGCCCTGGACTCAGGTCTTTCCGGACAGGTGCAGTCGGGCCGTGTTGCTTCGGCAATTGGCCCGGCTCCGGCCTGGATGGAAGACCTGACGTCCGTCCTGAGAGAGCTGACGAAGAAGAGGAAGAAGAAGAGGAAGGTGTCGTTGTCGTCTTCATCGTCTTCTTCGTCTTCTTCGTCGTCTGCTGCCGCCTCTTCCCCTTCGACTTCTAAGGCTTCCAAGCCGAAGAAGAAGAAGGCTGCCTCCTCCCCCCCTAAGAAGGCTCCTTCGGGACCTTCGAAGGGCTCGTCTCACTCAGGTGTGACGGGGGGTTCTTCTGCTGGTCCTCCTGTTCCTTCGGGAACGGGGCCCGTCTCCTCTTCTGAGAAGAAGAAGAAGACGGGGACCAGGGGTGTGCTGGCTACCGCTGGTACACCCTCGCCTGGTCTTGGCAGCTCTGCTGCTAAGCCAGGTACCGGCTCGACTTCTCGTCCGCGAGAAGTTCCGAGTGTACGGTCTCCTTTGGGATATCGTTGCAGCCAAAGTTAAGACGCCCGAGTTCGCTAAGCGTTCAAGACTGATGGCACGGAGCAGAAGACTGTCAGAGCCGCTCAGGTGACTCTCGCCAGGCCAGCGCCGCTCTCGCAGCGACCAGCCGGTACCTCGGGTGGACGTGACTGTCTCTGACCGGCCACGGTGTTGAGGCTGGGAAGAGGTTTCCCCCCCCCACCCCCCCCCCACCACCCCCCCCCCCCCTCGACCGACGGTACCAGCCTCGGCTGGTACCAGCGGTTTGACGTGCCGCGTGGACCTGCGAAAGCGAGCTCTGCAGGTCACCGGACCGCCGCTCCCAAGGGACCGGGCGGATAGGGCAACCAGCAGCAGCTCGTCTGACGCAACGGGAGAAAAAGAAAACAACCGGGGTCGACGTGCTCAGTCGAGCCGCTCGCCACAGGTGAGCGGCACGGCCAGGCCTGCAGATCGATCCCCACCGTGGGTTGGTGATCGGCTGCAGCCCCCCACGTACGCTGGTCCTGCCAGCGAGCGGGGGGGGGGGGGGGGGGGGGGGGGAGCATCAGGTCTGCCTCTCCACTACCTTCAACTTCCTCGGGATACGCCGGGAAGAGCGAGGTAGCCAGGAGTGATCGTGAGAGGTGCGCCGCTCACGATCCCGTCACGACGCCGCACGTGCCAGGTATGGTCTTAGGACCAGCCAGGTCGTACGCGCAAGTGACTGGAGGAGACCGTCAGGGGTCTGTTGCTGGTCCTCCTTCTGAAGGAGGAGGGTCTCGAGAGCTGCTCTTGTTGGAGGGACTGGACGGTCCTACTCCTCAGGACGCTGTAACTCCCGAGATCCAGAGGAACTTTGCCCAGGTTATTGCGCTGATTCGTCAGCACAACGACCTGGGGGAAGGATTGCCGCTCCCACCATCCGAGCCCACGTCCCGGCTTGAGTCATTTTGGGGCCCGAAGAGGGAACCCAAATTGACGGTGGGTTTGCCGCGATCAGAGCTTGCAGACTCAGTCCTTGACAAAGTGGAGAATTTCGTCTCAGGACGAGAGGATTCACTGAAGTCAGGACGGTCTCCCAAGCTACTTCCTCCTCCTCTGCAGTGACAGCGGAAATTCTACGTGCCTTCAGAGGATCCAATACCGCCCAAACAGGTTAACCCGGAGCTAGCTAGGCTAACTCCAGGTGTGTCCCTGCAGCAGCTCCTGTGTTCTCGCAGCAGGAGGCACTGGGCCTGGAAGCTACCGCTGTGGCAGCATTCTAGGCAGTCTCTTGGTTAGATCTGTGGTCCCTCACAGTATCCAAAGTCGTGGCCGACTCTGGGGGCTCTGCCCTCGAAGATGATCCGGCGTTCAGGAGACTGTGCCAGTCTGGAGGTAGGGCCATCTCCTACCTCGCCCATCAGACAGCAAACCTGTGGGCCAACTTGGTGCTCCGTCGTAGGGACGCAGTCCTAACACGAGTTGCCAAGGGGGCTGGGCGTGAGGCGGTAAATGGACTTCGTAATGGACCTATCAAGAGTTCCTCCGCTCTCTTTCCTGGAGAGATGGTGGACGCTGCGGTGGAGAGACGGCGCACTGATGACAGTGACCGTCTGGTTCACCAGGCAGTCTCGAAGGTTTCTGGGCAACCTCGAGCTACTGCGGCTAAGCCTAAGAGTTTAGCTAGCGCTTTCTCGGCTGCTAAGACGGCTGCTCCATCCAAGCCCCGAGGAAAGACTTGCTGCTTCAACTTCTGCTAAAGGAGGCCGTAACCAGCCTTCCTCCCAGCCCTCCTTTCCCCGAGGAGGTGCTGGGAAGAAGTCGAAGCGAGGTGGGAAACGCTAGGGACGGCGTTCCCCCTCACCTGCTGCCGGAAGTGGGTGGGTGCCTGGCGAGCCATTGGGCAACTTGGCAGCGCTATGGTGCCGAGACCTGGATAGTAAGACGTCCTTCGGGAGGGATATCTACTACCCTTCGAATCTCGGCCACCCCTCACCTCCAACCCGGTCCATCTTCAGACTTATGTCCAAGGTTCTTAAAAGGACAACGCTCTTTGGCAGGAGATCAAGACCATGCTGACCAAACGAGCTGTAGAAATCGTAGAGGATCGGTCACCGGGCTTTTACAGCCGCCTTTTCTTAGTGGAGAAGGCATCGGGGGGCTGGCGCCCGGTGATAGATCTCTCTCCCCTGAACCGATTTGTTCGCCAGACTCGATTCACGATGGAGACGGCACGGTCCGTGCTCGACTCCATCAGGGAGAACGATTTCATGCTTTCAGTGGACTTGAAGGACGCGTATTTTTAAATACCCATCCATCAGTCCTCCAGAAAGTACCTCCGCTTCATCTTCAACGGGACGGTTGTACCAATTCAGGGCACTTTGCTTTCGGTCTGTCAACCGCCCCACAGGTGTTCACGCGAGTGTTCACTCTGGTGTCTGCTTGGGCCCATTCGCACGGGATACGTCTTCTGAGGTATCTCGACGATTGGCTGGTCCTGGCGAGCTGCCGCTCGCAGTTGCTGCAGGACAGGGATCGACTTCTCAAGTTTTGTCGCGATCTGGGGATCGTGATAAACTACGAAAAGTCCGATCTCAAACCCAAGCAGAAGATGAAGTACCTGGGTATGCTGATCGATACGGTAGCAGCTCAAGTCCGCCCCGCAGACTTGAGGATCAGCAGATTCAGGGAGGCAGCCGGCCGGTTCCTGTCTCGGCAGGAACAGGCAGCTCAGCAATGGCAAGTCGTGATCGGCCACCTGTCGTCACTCGAGAAGTTAGTTCCTCACGGACGTCTTCACCTGCCGGCGGTCCTCTCCAGTGGAGACTAAGGGAGAGTTGGTCACAGGTAAAGGATCCACACCTTACCTCCCCGTCCCTCACAGAGAAAGTGAGCAGGACCTAGCCTGGTGGCTCGACGACAGGAACCTCTTAAGAGGAGTGCCTCTACGCACTCCCCCCCGGAGATGTTGCTGTTTTCAGACGCATCAACCGAGGGATGGGGCGCACACCTGGAGGAGTTGCTGACTGGAGGTGTGTGGGACCATCACCTTCACATCAATGTCCTGGAACTCAAGGCAGCGTTCTACGCTCTCCAAGAATTCCAGGACCGCTTGGTGGGACACTCAATGGTGTTGATGTGCGACAACACCACAGTAGTGGCATACGTCAACAAGCAGGGGGGCCTAGTGTCTCTCCCGCTACACCAGTTGACCGTGCAGGTGCATGAGTGAGCCACGGCTCACTCAATACTAGAGCTGTCAGCACGCTACATTCCAGGCAAGAGGAATGTAGTAGCAGGCAAGCTCAGCCGTCGGGATCAGGTGATAGGAACCGAGTGGTCTCTACACCCAGAAGTGGCGGAAAGGCTCTTCAACCTGTGGGGGCGTCCAGTCATAGATCTGTTCGCCACCCGGCACAACAAAAAACTCCAGGTTTTTTGCTCAGCCGTGCCGGACCCATGGGCAGCTGCAGAGGACGCTCTTGAACACCCCTGGGACAACCTCTTCGTCTACGCCTTTCCTCCCTTCTGTCTGATTCGGAAAGTGATCAGCCGAGCGCTGGCCACTCCAAATCTCATGATGATCATGGTGGCTCCCAAACGACCTCAAGCCGTTTGGTATCCTGACCTGCT
>NC_087208.1:28560426-28575426 GCF_015104395.2 Macrobrachium nipponense
CAAGATGGCTTCACCTAGAGGGGATAAACATCTCCTCTACTTGGACGACTGGCTGATCAGGGCCAAGTCGAAGAGTCAGTGCTTGGAGGACTTGGAAGTAACAAGAAAACATGATAGATTCGCTAGGGTTGCTCGTCAACCTCGAGAAGTCACAACTGATCCCCAGCCAGAACTTGGTCTATCTGGGGATTCAGATGGATTCTCGGGGTTTTCGGGTATATCCTTGCGCAAGAAAGAATCGCTCGAGGTTTGTCGAGAATCTCAAGCTTCTTAGAGAGAAAGGACAGCTCAGCGAGGGATTACCTGAGCCTATTAGGGACCCTGTCCTCATTGGAAAAGTTCTTCTCGCTAGGGAGACTTCACCTTCGCCCTCTTCAGTTTTTCCTCAAAGAGGTTGTGGAACTGGAAGACGGGTCAACTCTCGGACATCTTCCCAACTTCCACCAAGAAGTAAAAGATCATCTAGGAGGTGGTGGATCCCTCAGCTTCAAAAGAACGAAGGCTTATCGCTTGCTCTGCAGAACCCAGACCAAGTGTTGTTTACCGACGCTTCGGAGTCGGGATGGGGAGCGACGCTGGGAGCAAGGGAGGTGTCAGGCACCTGGACAAAGGAACAGGTGTCCTGGCACATCAATTGCAAGGAACTTGTGGCCATACACCTAGCCTTAAAGTCCTTCGAAAAGATAGTCAGAGACGGGTATACAGATCAACTCAGACAACACCACGGCTCTGGCTTACATAAGAAAGCAAGGAGGCACGCACTCGTTCTCCCCTCTATCAGTTGACAAAACACCTGTTAACCTGGACAAGGAAGAAAGAGGCATACCTCTCCTCACAAGGTTTGTTCAAGGGACAAAAATGTGAGAGCGGACAGACTGAGCAGGAGAAACCAGGTCCTTCCCACAGAATGGACTCTTCACGAAGAAGTGTGTCGAAGTCTTTGGTCCCTGTGGGGGAGACCTCACATAGACCTGTTTGCGACGTTCTCCTCTCCAAAAGAATAGAGAACTTTGCTCTCTAGTAGAGGATCCGAGAGCCTTCACAATAGACGCGTTTCTCATGGATTGGTCGGGTGTGGACGCTTACGCCTTTCCCACCCCCGTTCAAAATCCTGGGGGAAGTGCTCAGGAAGTTTGTAGCTTCGAAGAGCACGAAGTTGATACTCATAGCCCCCATTTTGGCCAGCACAGGAATGGTTCACGGAGGTACTGGAGTGGATAGTGGACTTCCCCAGATCGCTTCCAAACAGACACGATCTACTCAGACAACCCACTTCGAGAGGTTTCATCACAACCTCCCAGGTCTCGCTCTGACTGCCTTTCGACTATCGAAAGACTTGTCAGAGAGAGAGGCTTTTCTCGCGAGGCTGCGGGCTCTATCGCTAGAGCCCGCAGAGCTTCGACGAGAAGAGTATACCAGTCGAAGTGGGAAGTCTTTAGGAGGTGGTGTAAGGTTCAGAAGCTGTCCTCCTCCAGTACCTCTATAGTGAATATTGCCGATTTCCTCCTCTTTCTGAGAAGGAGAGGTCACACCTATCTGTCTCGACAATAAAAGGATACCGAAGCATGCTGTCTTCGGTTTTCAGGAATCGAGGCCTAGACATTGCTAACGACAAAGATCTACACGATCTAATTAGATCTTTTGAGACGTCGAAAGCAGCTACTCCTAGAACACCTAGTTGGAATCTAGACGTCGTGGTCCTGAAATTCCTTTCATCGGACAAATTCGAACCTTTACATGGCTGGCGTCCTTCCGCGACGTACTAGGAAATGCTTGTTCCTAGTGGCTCTCGCTACAGCCAAGAGGACGAGCGAATTACACGCTCTGGATTCCACGGTCGGGGTTCAAAGGAGATGCTGCCATCTGTTCTTTCCAGACAATGTTTCTGGCAAAGAATGAAAACCCATCAAAACCTTGGCCCAGAAGTTTTGAGGTAAAAGGCCTATCTAACCTGGTAGGCAGAGAGCTAGAGAGATCTCTCTGTCCAGTGGAGAGCTCTTAAATTCTATTTAGAGAGGAAGAGACAGATGGGAGCTTGTCAACAAGGTCTTTTGGTGTGCAGTGAAGAACCCCGCCCCAAAACGACTCAATGTCCAAGAAAGAACCTTGGCCTTGGGGGCTTTCTTTGTGAGAAGCGTTATTACGGACGCTCACAAGAACTGCTCGGAGGAATCCTTCGGTCTTCTAAAAGTCAAGACGCATGAAGTAAGAGCAGTAGCAACGTCTTTGGCGTTCCAAAAGAATATGTCTCTGAGGAATATCATCGAGACTACATATTGGAGGTGCAATTCAGTGTTTGCATCTCATTATCTGAAGGACGTGAGAGTGACCTATGAGAAGTGCTTCTCGCTAGGTCCCTTTTGTATCAGCAGATACAGTACTGGGTCTTGGAGCAAAGACTGATCCTTAATTTTGTGTTTTTTTTATCGTACATAAACCCTCTTGTCAATATGTGCTTGGGTTTTTCTAGTAGCAAGCTCACTACTGTCGCACGGGAGCAGAGTGTCATTGCTGGTAGGCGATCAAGGGTATGTATGACTAGTGGGGAGTACAAAAATTTTTTTGTATATTTTGTAATGAAAGTGTAATTATGTTTCGAGTTTTTTGGTTGTTTGTGAGGAGTTCGGGGATAACTCCTTACAATCTTAGAACTAACATGGATGTTAGGATCAGGTGATCGGGATCGGTTTTGTGCTCCTTGAACAAGGTGTATTGTCATGTAAGTGGAATAGCACCAATGACAAAGGCCTTTAGGCTCTGCCGATGTAAGTGGATAAGACCCCATTGGCAGACCCACAAGAACTCTTAGCCATAGATCATTATCTCGCTGAGGCTCTTGAGGCTAAGCAGACTACAAGGCAGTAGCCGCGAAGTCTTCAGCCTAATAAGGTAGGAACCAACGGTTTATAAATACCTACAACATATGTTGTTTACCTGTCTATTTCAGTAGTTAGCTGTCTCTTACCCACCACCAACAATGGGTGCTAATCAGCTAAGTATATCTCGGCAGGGAAGTTGAATGTATAAAAATGATATTGTCATGTTACAATAAAGTTTTATACATACTTACCTGACAGATATATACGATTAATGCAGCCCACCCAGCCTCCCCGCAGGAGACAGGTGGAAGAGAAAGAATTCTGATTAGAAAACGGGGGATGGTTCCTAGTCCTGCCACCCAGGGCAGGGCGGTAGATCACCTGACCTACCTGTAGCGTGTGCCGCGAAATTTGAAATTCTGTCGGAGACGACGGAGTCTATAGCTAAGTATATATCTGTCAGGTAAGTATGTATAAAACTTTATTGTAACATGACAATATCATTTTTGTCACTTTAGAGGTGTTCAATTTCTAGATTGGTCGCTCGGAGTTCTGGCCAACAAATCTAAGGATCCGGAGTTTCTGAAGAACCCAGAAATTCTCCATAGCGTGCTGTCCTGCATGGACAAGGCAGTACAGGACGGTTCTGGTGAAGTGGCTTCACTTTTCGGTGCTGGTCTCCTAAAAAAGAGATCAGTGTATGGTTCCCTTTTATCGAAAGGGGTTTCTCCGAGCCAGAAGACTGCCTTACTGTTCGCCCCACTATCAGATCATCTGTTTTCCTTCTCAGTTAGTCAAGGATATATCTCGCTCACTAACTGAGGAAGGCGACACAAGACCTACTTACTCAAGTTCGTGCCAAGAAAGGACGACCGGTAGTGGCGACGGTTAAGAAGGAAACCAACCTCGTCCTACTCAGCAGCCCTTTCGTGGAGGTGCAACGGCTCGTCCACCTGCCAGAAAGAAGAGCTCTGAAAAGAGAGGAAGGTCTTCATTTAGACCATTCAAGAGATCTAAGTGACTTGTTGCTCCTCCAAGCACCAGTGGGCGCCAGACTCCTGAACTTTGCAGGAGTATGGGAACAAAGGGGAGCCGACCCTTGGTCAGTGTCGGTCCTGAAGGAAAACGAAGGGATATGTAATCCCCTTCGAACGACAAAACTCAAACCGCCCCTAACATCTACGCCTCGGGAACTGTCAGGCGAGGTACAGAGACCCGTTAAATGCGAAAGACTCTCCTTCAGATGGTGAGCAAATGTGGGAAAAACAAAAAAAGAGGCCATCGAACTGGTACAATGATCCACACTCCCCGGGTGGGGATTTTACAATCGCCTTTTTCTAGTACCAAAGGCAATCGGGGGGGTGGAGGCCAGTTCTGGACGTAAGCGCTCTGAATCGCTTCGTACAGAAAAAAAGAACGTTTCTATGGAAACGTCCGCCTCTGTCATGTCGGCGCTTCGCCCAGGAGATTGGATGGTCTCTCTGGACCTGCAAGACGCCTATTTCCACGTTCCCATTCACATTCAGTCAAAGAAAAATATCTTCGCTTTGTGAGGAGGACAAGATCTTTCAATTCAGGGCTCTGTGCTTCGGTCTGTCTACAGCCCCACAAGTATTCACCAAAAACCTGATGGCGAATGTAGCAAGATGGCTTCACCTAGAGGGGATAAACATCTCCCTCTACTTGGACGACTGGCTGATCAGGGCCAAGTCGAAGAGTCAGTGCTTGGAGGACTTGGAAGTAACAAGAAACATGATAGATTCGCTAGGGTTGCTCGTCAACCTCGAGAAGTCACAACTGATCCCCAGCCAGAACTTGGTCTATCTGGGGATTCAGATGGATTCTCGGGGTTTCGGGTATATCCTTCGCGAGAAAGAATCGCTCGAGGTTTGTCGAGATCTCGAGCTTCTTAGAGAGAAAAGACAGCTCAGCGAGGGATTACCTGAGCCTATTAGGGGACTCTGTCCTCATTGGAAAAGTTCTTCTCGTAGGGAGACTTCACCTTCGCCCTCTTCAGTTTTTCCTCAAAGAGGTGTGGAACTGGAAGAGCGGGTCAACTCTCGGACATCTTCCAACTTCCACAAGAAGTAAAAGATCATCTGAGGTGGTGGATCCTCAGCTTCAAAAGAACGAAGGCTTATCGCTTGCTCTGCTGAACCCAGACCAAGTGTTGTTTACCGACGCTTCGGAGTCGGGATGGGGAGCGACGCTGGGAGCAAGGGAGGTGTCAGGCACCTGGACGAAGGAACAGGTGTCCTGGCACATCAATTGCAAGGAACTTGTGGCCATACACCTAGCCTTAAAAGTAAACCTTCGAAAAAGATAGTCAGAGACGGGGTAATACAGATCAACTCAGACAACACCACGGCTCTGGCTTACATAAGAAAGCAAGGAGGCACGCACTCGTTCTCCCTCTATCAGTGACAAAACACCTGTTAACCTGGACGGAAGAAAGCAGGCATAACTCTCCTCACAAGGTTTGTTCAAGGGATCAAAAAATGTGGAGAGCGGACAGACTGAGCAGGAGAAACCACGGTCCTTCCCACAGAATGGACTCTTCACGAAGAAGTGTGTCGAAGAGTCTTTGGTCCCTGTGGGGGGGAGACCTCACATAGACCTGTTTGCGACGTTCCTCTCCAAAAGAATAGAGAACTTTTGCTCTCTAGTAGAGGATCCGAGAGCCTTCACAATAGACGCGTTTCTCATGATTGGTCGGGTGTGGACGCTTACGCCTTTCCCCCGTTCAAAATCCTGGGGGAAGTGCTCAGGAAGTTTGTAGCTTCGAAGAGCACGAAGTTGATACTCATAGCCCCATTTTGGCCAGACAGGAATGGCGTTCACGGACGGTACTGGAGTGGATAGTGACTTCCCCACCCCCAAGATCGCTTCCAAACAGACACCCCGATCTACTCAGACAACCCCACTTCGAGAGGTTTCATCACAACCTCCCAGGTCTCGCTCTGACTGCCTTTCGACTATCGAAAGACTTGTCAGAGCGAGAGGCTTTTCTCGCGAGGCTGCGGGCTCTATCGCTAGAGCCCGCAGAGCTTCGACGAGAAGAGTATACCAGTCGAAGTGGGAAGTCGTTTAGGAGGTGGTGTAAGGTTCAGAAGCTGTCCTCCTCCAGTACCTCTATAGTGAATATTGCCGATTTCCTCCTCTTTCTGAGAAAGGAGTCACACCTATCTGTCTCGACAATAAAAGGATACCGAAGCATGCTGTCTTCGGTTTTCAGGAATCGAGGCCTAGACATTGCTGCAACGAACAAAGATTCTACACGATCTAATTAGATCTTTTGAGACGTCGAAAGCAGCTACTCCTAGAACACCTAGTTGGAATCTAGACGTGGTCCTGAAATTCCTTTCATCGGACAAATTCGAACCTTTACATCTGGCGTCCTTCCGAGACGTTACTAGGAAATGCTTGTTCCTAGTGGCTCTCGCTACAGCCAAGAGGACGAGCGAATTACACGCTCTGGATTCCACGGTGGGGTTCAAAGGAGATGCTGCCATCTGTTCTTTCCAGACAATGTTTCTGGCAAAGAATGAAAACCCATCAAAAACCTTGGCCCAGAAGTTTTGAGGTAAAAGGCCTATCTAACCTGGTAGGCAGAGAGAAGAGAGATCTCTCTGTCCAGTGAGAGCTCTTAAATTCATTTAGAGAGGAAGAGACAGATGGGAGCTTGTCAACAAGGTCTTGGTGTGCAGTGAAGAACCCCAAACGACTCATGTCCAAGAACGCTTGGCTTTCTTTGTGAGAAGCGTTATTACGGACGCTCACAAGAACTGCTCGGAGGAATCCTTCGGTCTTCTAAAAGTCAAGACGCATGAAGTAAAGAGCAGTAGCAACGTCTTTGGCGTTCCAAAAGAATATGTCTCTGAAGAATATCATCGAGACTACATATTGGAGGTGCAATTCAGTGTTTGCATCTCATTATCTGAAGGACGTGAGAGTGACCTATGAGAAGTGCTTCTCGCTAGGTCCTTTTGTATCAGCAGATACAGTACTGGGTCTTGGAGCAAAGACTGATCCTTAATTTTGTGTTTTTTATCGTACATAAACCCTCTTGTCAGATATGTGCTTGGTTTTCTAGCAGCAAGCTCACTACTGTCGCACGGGAGCAGAGTGTCATTGCTGGTAGGCGATCAAGGGTATGTATGACTAGTAGGGGAGTACAAAAATTTTTTTTTGTATATTTTGTAATGAAAGTGTAATTATGTTCGAGTTTTTGGTTGTTTGTGAGGAGTTCGGGGATAACTCCTTACAATCTTAGAACTAACATGGATGTTAGGATCAGGTGATCGGGATCGGTTTTGTGCTCCTTGTGAACAAGGTGTATTGTCATGTAAGTGGAATAGCAACCAATGACAAGGCCTTTAGGCTCTGCCGAGTAAGTGGATAAGACCCCATTGGCAGACCCACAAGAAAACTCTTAGCCATAGATCATTATCTCGCTGAGGCTCTTGAGGCTAAGCAGACTACAAGGCAGTAGGCCGCGAAGTCCTTCAGCCTAATAAGGTAGGAACCAAGGTTTATAATAACCTACAACATATGTTGTTTACCTGTCTATTTCAGTAGTTAGCTGTCTTACCACCACCATGGGTGCTAATCAGCTAAGTATATATCTGGCAGGGAAGTTGAATGTATAAAAATGATATTGTCATGTTACAATAAAGTTTTATACATACTTACCTGACAGATATATACGATAAATGGCCCACCCAGCCTCCCCGCAGGAGACAGGTGGAAGAGAAGAATTCTGATTAGAAAACGGGAATGGTTCCTAGTCCTGCCACCCAGGGCAGGGCGGTAGATCACCTGACCTACCGGTAGCGTGTGCCGCGAAATTTGAAATTCTGTCGGAGACGACGGAGTCTATAGCTAAGTATATATCTGTCAGGTAAGTATGTATAAAACTTTATTGTAACATGACAATATCATTTTTCAATGGAGACGTCTTTCCTCTGTTCTATCTGCTCTTCGTCCAGGGGACTGGATGGTGTCCCTGGACCTTCAGGATGCGTATTTCCATGTGCCAATTCATCCGGCAGCAAGGAAATATCTGAGGTTCATGTTCCAAGGGAAAGTGTTCCAGTTCCGAGCGATGTGCTTCGGACTTTCGACTGCCCCTCAAGTCTTTACGGACATCATGAAGAATGTAGCTTATTGGCTACATCTGGAAGGGATCAGGATCTCGTTATATCTGGACGATTGGCTAATAAGAGCCCAATCGGAGAAAAAAATGTCTGGAGGACCTTTTAGTGACTCTAAAGTTGACAAAGTCCTTAGGACTTTTAGTTAAATCACGAGAAATCCATGCTGACTCCCCAGCAAAGTATTGTCTATCCTGGGGATTCAGATGGATTCTCGGGATTTTCTCTAGCGTATCCTTCGCAGGAAAGGAGAGAACGCTGCCTAGAAAAGGTGTCAGTCTTCTTAAGGAAAGAACATTGTTCCGCGAGGGAAAATGGATGAGCTTGCTGGGGACCCTCTCCTCGATGGAACAGTTCGTTTCCTTAGGAAGACTTCACCTACGACCCCTTCAATTTTTATCTGAAGGAGAAGTGGGATTGGAAGTCCAACAATCTGGGAGAGACTTTTCCAATCTCGAAACGGATCAAGGAGAATATCCGTTGGTGGTTAGATCCACAGAAACTAAGCAAAGGAATCTCCCTTCGCTTACAGAACCCGCGCCTAGCGTTGTTTGCAGACGCTTCAGATTCAGGGTGGGGAGCGAGGGGACCCTAGGTTCGCAAGAAGTGTCAGGCATTTGGGAAGGAGAACAAGTGTCCTGGCACATCAACAAGAAAGAGCTAACTCCGCCATTCATCTAGCTTTGGTTCATTTCGAGGAACAGGTTCTCAGGTCTGGGGATTCAGATTCACTCGGACAACACAACAGCCCTCGCTTTAGTATAAAGAAGCAAGGGGGGACGCATTCCTTTTCCCTGTACGAATCAGCAAAAGGATCTGCTGATTTGGGCACAGGAAAGGAAGATCTCTCTCCTCACAAGGTTTGTACAGGGAGAGAAAAATGTCCGGGCAGATCTGTTAAGCAGAAAAGATCAAGTACCTACCCACGGAATGGACTCTCAATCCTCAGATTTGCCAACAACTGTGGCATCTGGGGTGGGAAGGCCCAATATAGACCTGTTCGCGACCAACAAGAACCACAGATAGAAAAACCTATTGCTCCCCGATCTCGGATCCTCAAGCAGTAGCAGTAGACAGCTTTCTGCTAGATTGGACGGGCTTGGACGCGTACGCCTTCCCTCCTTTCAAGATAGTAGGAGAAGTGTTGAGGAAGTTCGCTTGCTCGAAGGAACAAGAATGACCCTCATCGCTCCCTTTTGGCCGGCTCTCGATTGGTTCACAGAGGTGCTGGAGTGGTTAGTGGATTTTCCAAGATCGCTTCCACTAAGGAACGATCTTCTCAAACAACCCCACTTCGACAGGTTTCACAAAAAACCTCCCCGCTCTAAGTCTGACCGCCTCAGACTGTCGAAGGACTGTCAGAGCAAGGGGCTTTTCACGAGAATGTGGCGAAGGCTATTGCAAGAGCCCAGAAGAGTCCTCCACTTCTAAAGTATATCAGTCGAAGTGGGAGTTGTTTAGAAAGATGGTGTAGGGAAAAGAAAATATCCTCCTCCAGTACCTCTGTAACTGAAATCGCAGATTTTCTCCTATAGTTGAGAAAAAAAAAGACTGTAACTGGCAGTTTCAACAGTGAAGGGTTACAGAAGTATGCTGGCCTCCGTTTTCGACATAGAGGAATAGATCTGACAAACAATAAAGATCTTCATGACCATTATAAGGTCTTTTGAGACCACGAAAGAACATGTAATCAAGAAGCCTAGCTGGAACTGGATGTGGTCCTCAAGTTCCTAATGTCGGAAAAATTCGTACCGTCTCACGCAGCTTCGTTTAGGGACTTAACAAGAAGTCTTTATTCCTTTTTGCGTTAGCAACAGCCAAGAGAGTGAGCGAGTTGCAAGCTTTGGAAGGTAAAGTGGGGTTAAGAAAGATTCAGCGATTTGCTCCTTCAACCATTTTTTCTAGCGAAAAATGAAAAATCCCTCAAAGCCTTGGCAAGAAGCTTTGAGATAAAAGGAATAGCTTCATTAACAGGGAGAGAACTAGAAAGGACTTTGTGTCCAGTCAGGGCACTCAAGTTCTACCTGGAGAAGAAGAAGTGCTGAAAGGTACAGAAGAAAGTCTTTGGTGCTCTGTAAGAGATCCGAAAAGAGCGATTTCTAAGAACGCCCTTACATTCTTCATAAAAGATGTAATAAGGGAAGCTCACCTTAAATGCGAAGAAGAGCATTCAAGGTTCTCAGAGTGAGAGCTCATGAAGTGAGAGCCATAGCTACGTCGATGCATTTCACAAAACATGGTCGCTTCAGGCTCTTATAGAGTCGACATTTGGAGATGTAATTCGGTGTTCGCCTCGAATACCTAAGAGATGTTAAAATTTCGTACGAAAAAGTGCTTTGCCTCTGGGAGCGTATGTTTCGGCGAATTCAGTGCTGGGGAGAAGGGGCTGAGGCTAATCCTTCCTATTAGTTTAAGGCTAAGCTTAAATTTTTTATGTTTATTGGTGGTTGTTTTTATTGGTTAATTGTCAGAGGGAATAGGACCCTCTTACGATTCATAGATTGTAACAAGACTAACATGGTCAGGTGATCGGGATTGGCTTCAGTGCTCTTTGTGATTTGTTTAATAACCTTAACTCTGTCATGTAAGAGGGCGAGTCTCCATTGATATGACAAAAGGTCAAGGCTCTACCATGTAAGTGGGTCAGCCCCCATTGGTACGATCCAGTATAGGCTCTGTCGCGTAAGCGGGCTAGCCCCCATTGACACGATCCAAAGAGTTATTCAACCATAGGTTCATTTCCTCGTTGAAACTCTTGAGGCAAGCAAGACTCATCGACAGTAGTCATGAAGTCTTCAGCCCAATAGGTAGGAACTATGGATTATGTTATCAAGAAACCATAGGTGTTTTTTCCCTGTTTTTTAATGTATTTAGTTAAGTATTATTTTGTTTTTAGCTGTCCTCTTGCCCTCCACAAGCGTGCCAATCAGCTAAGTATATATCTGCTGGGTAAGTTACTTGTACAAAAATGATATTGTTAAGATACAATAAAGTTTTGTACATACTTACCTGGCAGTATATACGATTAATGGGCCCACCAGCCTCCCCTCAGGAGACAGGGTGTAAGAGAAATTATGGCTTAGAAAACGGGAATAGTTCCAGACCCCGCCACCCAGCGCGGGAATGGTGGATCACCTGACCTACCTGTCGCGTGTGCCGCGAGTTTTGAAATTCTGTCGGGACGACCGAGTCTATAGCTAAGTATATATCTGCCAGGTAAGTATGTACAAAACTTTATTGTATCTTAACAATATCATTTTTCCTAACTATACAAACCTGAGGTCCTTTACATATAGTCCCACCTCATGCCACCCCTCACTCTGCAACTTTTTGCATGGGCCTAAAGCAAAAGTGATTCTTCACCTCTGCGCGCGCACGATCGGACAAGCAGTTAACTACCGTTCTCCCCTTGTTCGAAGCTTACGACCGTCCCAGCTGCCGCTAGTTACCTTCCTATTGTTAAAGGACCTCGGCTTTGTATAGTTAGGAAAAATGCAATTTTCGACAAATTGTCATTTTTTTATTTTTTATCTGAAATATTAAACTTTGGTAGATTTTTCGTCAGTAAAAGTTAAAATTAGAAGGCCTATGTTATTTTTTAAGAGACCAACATATTTGTTCACTAGTTGTTACAAGAGCCTTTTACCTTCTTATCATCATTCATAGAGAATTATTTACAAAAGGGAGTAGGCATTTGAATTTTTTATTTTGGAAAGTGAAAAAAACAACAGGGTCACAGAATGGATATCTGGCCCAATATTGAAGTGTTCTGAAGTATGTTAATTGTTACAGGGAAGTTTTTTATTTACAAGATGACATTTGAATTTGAACACTGCTTAGTTTTCTCATGTAACTTTATACATGCCTGTGTTATATCTCTGAATAAAATTTTTTAATATAGTAATTATGACATGAAGAATAGATTTTTTACTCAAGTATTCAGTAGGGGCTGAGAGGCAAATTTCTATTATTACCTAAAATTTGCAAAGGATATTTCAGCGCAGCATCACATTATATTTCCTGAAACTTCTTTTGCAAATTTGTGATGTAGTGTATTTTAGTTCAAGACCTGTAATTAGATTACTGCTTATATTTCTAGATTACAGAGTGGTGGGGTCTCCAGTGTGTTTAGTGAATACAGGGATTCAGCCAGTGGATGGGTGCTAAGCAATGTTAGCATTGGAAGCGAGTATTCCATACTCTCATATACTCTGAGAAGAATTTATAGTGAAAAAGATTTCTTACAGGTTAGTAATTAATTGTACTAATGTGTTTTGACACAACACCATCAGTTATGAGTGGTAAAAATGTTCTGTTACAACAGAATTCCATCTAATAAAAGGAACCCATAAAAATGCCATAATATTATTTACTTTCTATATATTGGTGTTTTTATGGGCTCCTTCTATTAGACAATCAGTTATGCATTATATATCTACATAAGTGTTTGTGATGTTCCCCAGGTTCAAAAGTCTTTTGTTTAACTGGTAGAAGAGGCAGTAAGGTAGTTTAATAGAGCATATATCACCTAAACATATCCATCAATAACTTTCCTTACTTTTTGAGAACCTTTAGTGATGTTAACAGCTGTGTTTCACTGTTCACTAGTATGTTTGTTTCATAGCAGGATAACCTTTTACAGCCCTTATCACTGATAATTTTTTTCCTATATAATAATCATTATTAATTTAATATTGTTTTAGTGTTCTTTTTTAAGTGGACAAAAGAGTAAAATCTAAGATAAGTGGTTATTGATCTGTTACTGGTAGAATCTTCCTGGATTTATAGCGGTTGAGATGCGGTTAACGGTGAATAATTATTCCTTTTTAATTGCCTGAGAATTATGCTCATTTAAAGAGTTTCTTCATTCCCAGTTCTTTGTCTTTTGTTTTTGTGAAAACATATCAATCTTATTCGGAGACTCGTCATTTCAGTTCCCCATATTTCTGTCATCTAAACTTTCCATTAATGATGTGGATACCTGAGAATCCAAGTTGCTGTGTTAGACAAAAAAGCCTTGAACTTGTCCAGCATTCAAGACCTGAAAGTAGGTTTACAGTATGTATACTAAGATATATATATATATATATATATATATATATATATTATATATATATATATATATATATATATATATATATATATATATATATATATATATATATACAGTGGTACTCGAGATACGAAATTAATCCGTTCCGAGACGGCCTTCGTATCAAGAGTTTTCGTATCTTGGAACACATTTAACATGTAAAATGGCTAATCCGTTCCATGCCCTCAAAAACACCCCAGTAAATTATATTTCCAGGCCTAAAACACATGTTCTTGGGTTACGATGGAAGAAATATGACTCCAAAAAGGTGCAAAATACTGTACATACTTGAGTATTATTCAACTGCATATAATGTTCAACCCCATTTTTACTGCATATATTAGGACTTTGGCATATGTCCCTAGCAATAAGCCTAGCCTATGTTAGCGGTTGCTACTGTAGCCTAGTCTATGATTCTGACATCTAAACCTAAGAGCTAAAAGCTTAGAATATGCCAATAAAATGTATAAATAATCAGTATGTACTCATTTCAAATAATTATTAATTAATCATTAACTAGAATACACAAAAAAAAAAACCTTTCAATCGATTGTTTACATTCAGATCTTACCCGTCTTACGAGTATGGAACGAGCGCCAAGCAATCATTTTTCCTAGCACACAGTAAGCCATAAATTGTCATTAGTATCTCTCTTCAACTAATGAAACCACCAAACAGTATAACCATCATTACTATTCTTTATTCTATCTTTACCTAACGGAGATACCGAGTTATGACAGCTATAATGAAAACATGGTAATACGTATACGCAACGTAATAATAAAACAGAAGAAGAATTCTAAAAAAATGCGTATTTGTTGGCAGTCTGATTTATTTTATATTTTTATGATTTCTAATTCACATTTTTTTTTTATTAAATGTATTGCATTGTACTCATTTTCAAATAATTTATTAAGTAACCATTAAAACTATAACAAAACAAACAAAAAAAAGCTTCCAAATGTCTGTTTAACATCCAGCACTTATGGAGTATGAACGATTGTCAAGGCAATCACTTTTACACAGTAAGCCATAAATTTTCATTCTCTCTCTCAACTACTGAAACTACCAACAGTATAATAACTCCATTCATTTCTATTCTTTAATTCTATCTTTACCTAATGTTTTTTTTTTATTAAATGTATTGGCATGAATACTAAGTTTTTCAATTTACAGCAACCTTTTACCAATAGAATACTTAAAGCACAAGGGTAGATGCTGACCAATAGGAGACAGGACCTTATGGGGTGACTAGCATCAGGAACCAATGGGAGAGCGGGAGGATGGTGGCGAGTTTACTCAGTTGGCAGCGTGGGAAGTTTTAAAATTGTTCTCAGTGGTCCGGCGAATCTCAGGGACTTTATAGCAACAACCTTTTTGTATCTTGAAAACTTTTCGTATGTAGAGCAGTAAATTTTTCGTATTGGCTTTCGTAAACTTGGATTTTCGTAAGTTTGAGCCTTTCGTATCTCGAGGTACTGCTGTATATATATATATATGTTGTGTATATATATATATATATAATATATATATATAATATAATATATATATATATATATCATATATAATATATATATATTATATATGAATAACTTGATCACGAAGTATAAAATAAAATTTTTGTGATGCTATGTATAAATAAAGGTTTTTGCCACGAAGGAAAAAAATTATAAGCGAGATAGCCAAGCACTTGGCTATCTCGTTTTTTCATTTTTTACCTTCGTGGCAAAAACCTTTATATATATATATATATATATATATATATATATATATATATATATATATATATATATATATATATAAATCACGAAAGTTTGGAACGTGATAAATCCATAAATAAAGGTACGTATAAGCCACGAAGGAAAAATAAACAACGGAGTTTCTCCAAGATCTTTTTGACATTCAACGTCTTTACTCAGCTGAGTAAAGGACATTG
>NC_087208.1:28579753-28595675 GCF_015104395.2 Macrobrachium nipponense
GTGGAGGTAGTAAACAGTAAAATGAATGAAAGACATTGCAGGTTGGGGCTAAAAGGACACTGCAAAGACCGTCTTTTGTTCAATCCAGATGTGGATAATCAAGTTGGGGGTTTGTTCATTTCTGCTGGTTATTTAGCATACCTAGAACAGTAACTTGTTATTCAAAGTAAGAACTGTATGAACATATACATCTAGTGTCATCTTACCTATGTTCTCAGCTTCTTCTACAGGTAGGCTGATACACAACATAGTTTGGCCATAATGATGACCCGTGGATGGGTACGAGTAGCCATCTTCTGGTGGAGGTGGATACAAAGGTACAGAATGAACGAGCCAAAACCCACCAGACTGTGTCATTACCAGAACACCTTTTGTGTGCCCCTTTGTGAAAGACTTTGTGCCATTGGGAAATTCATCGTTGTACATAATAAGTGCTGAATTCTGTAAGGTAAAATAAAATTCATCACAGCATTTTCTACACCATCTTCAGGCAATTCCTAGCTATATTCAGAATCATAAAATATTTCCTCTTAGCCGGTTTCTTTAGCACGGAAAAATGATTAATTACAGCTCATTTGCACTAAAGATACTACATAAATTATATATATATATATATATATATTATATATATATATATAATATATATAGATATATATATATATATATATCTATATATCTATATATATATATATTATATTCTATATATCTATATATATATCTATCTATATATATATATATATATATATATATATATATATATATATATATATATATATATATATCTATATATCATAAATGTGTATATACATATATATATATTATATATATATATATATATATATATATATATTATATATATACACACACACATATATGTATATATATATATATATATATATATATATATATATATATATATATATATATATATACCCACACACATATATGTAATATATATATTATATATATATAATATATTATATATATATATTATATATACACATATATATAGATATACATACATATATATATCTATATATATATATATATCCTATATATATATATATATTTATATATATATAATATATATATATATATATATACATATATATATATAGTATATATATATATATATATATAGACATATATATACATATATATACATATGATATATATATACGTGTATATATATATATATATATATATAGATATATATATATATATAATATATATATATATAATATATATATATATATATATCATATATGTATATGAATCACGGAAATGTGATATGACTTATATATATATATATATATATATATATATATATATATATATATATATATATATATATATATACATAAGTATGTATGTATAAGTATATATATGTATATATATATATATATATATATATATATATATATATATATATATATATATATGTATGATATATATATACATATATGTATATGTATATATATGTATATATATACAGTGGTACCTCGAGATACGAAATTAATCCATTCCGAGGCGGCCTTCGTATCATGAGTTTTTCGTATCTTGAACCGCATTTTATATGTAAAAATGCCTAATCTGTTCCAAGCCCTACAAAAAAATACCCCAGTAAATATATTTTCCAGGCCTACAACACATGTTCTAGGTTACGACGCCGATCCGATGGAAGAAATATGACTCCAAAAAGGCAAAATGCTGTACATAATTGAGTAATATTCAACTGCATGTAATGTTCAACCCCATTTTTACTGCAAATATTAGGACTTTAGCATATGTCCCTTAGCAATAAGCCTAGCCTATGTTAGCGGTTGCTAATGTAGCCTAGTCTATGATTCTGACATATAAACCTAAGAGCTAAAAGCTTAGAATATGCCAATAAAATGTATAAATAATCAGTATGTACTCATTTCAAATAATTATTAATTAATCATTAACTATAATACACAAACAAACAAACAAAAAAAAACTTCCAATCGTTTGTTTACATTCAGCTCTTACGAGTATCGAACGAACGCCAAGCAATCACTTTTCCTAGGACACAGTAAGCCATAAATTTTCATTAGTATCTCTCTTCAGCTAATGAAACTACCAAACAGTATAATAACCATTCATTTCTATTCTTAATTCTATCTTTACCTAATGGAGATACCGAGTTACTGACGAAGAAGAATTCTAAAAAATACGTATTTGTTAGCTTCGATGATAGCAGTCTGATTTATTTTATACTTTATTATATCTAATTCACAATTTCTTTTATTAAATGTATTGCATGTACTCATTTCAAATAATTATTAAGTAACCATTAACTATAATAAACAAACAAACAAAAAAGCTTCCAAACTTCTGTTTACATCCAGGACTTACGAGTATCGAACGATCGCCAAGCAATCACTTTTCCTAGTACACAGTAAGCCATAAATTTTCATTATCTCTTCAACTACTGAAACTACAAACAGTATAATAACCATTCATTTCTATTCTTTATTCTATCTTTACCTAATGTTTTTTTTATTAAATGTATTGCATGAATAAGTTTTTCAATTTACAGCATCCTTTTACCAATAGAATGCATAAAGCACAAGTGGTAGATGCTGACCAATAGGAGAGCAGAATCTTATGGGTTGACTAGCATCAGGAACCAATGGGAGGGCGGAAGGATGGTGGCGAGTTTACTCAGTTGGCGGCGCACGAGTTTTAAAATTGTTCTCGGTGGTCCGGGCGAATCTCGGGACTTTACAGCAACAACCTTTCGTAACTTGAGCAATTTTCGTATGTAGAGCCGTAAAATTTTTCGTATTTGCTTTCGTATCTCGAGTTTTTCGTAAGTTGAGCCTTTCATATGTCAAGGTACCACTGTATATGTATACGTATACATGAATATATATGTGTATATATATATGTATATATATGTAAATATATGTATACAAGTGCTATCCTACTTACAACCAAGTTTGGTTCCGACCCACTGGTTGTAAGTCAGAATGGATGTAAGTCGAACCTTAGAAAGTGGCCAACATACTGGGTAGGGTATACTATCAAACCTTTGCTATATAAAAGTGCCTACTTAGTACTGTAATGTAATGTACAATCATTATTTCAATCTTTTTACTATAATGTACTTCTACTAATACATTTTAATGATTTATGTAATAGTATATACGTATTACGTACAATCAGGCATTGAGTTACAATGGGGTTAAGTTCTTGCATGCATGTCAGAAGTCGATTCTTACGTAAATTGGTTTGCAATTCAGTCTATAGTACAGTTAATACCAAATGATGCTGCAGATAGGGCAGGGTAACTCAAACTGATGCTGCCTGAGTGATGAGAGTTCTCATGAGATGGCGCAGTGCCAAGTAACTCAGTGGTCAACTGTCTGAAGTAAGGTTGTAAGTACGAGTGGTCGTATGTCGAGCAGGTTGTAAGTCGGATGTAAGTTGTTTGTATATATTATATATATATATATATATATATGTATATATATAGTATATATATGTATATAGTGCATATATATATCTATATATATTCTTTTATATATATATATATATATATATATATATATATATATACTATATCTATCTATACTATATATATCTATATACTATATATACTAAACTATATATATTTTAATATATCTATATAAAGTATTATTCATATCTATCTGTCGATAATGTATGTATGTATCATATACAATATTTAATCACTATATAATATATTATATCTATATATATATATTCTATAATATCTATATATATATATAAGGGATAAGCCACGAAGGAAAAATAAACAACGGAGTTTCTGCAAGATCTTTCAACCTTCAATGTCCTTTACTCAGCTGAGTAAAGGACGTTGAATGTCAAAAGATCTTGGAGAAACTCCGTTGTTTATTTTTTCCTTCGTGGCTTATACGTACCTTTATTTATGGATTTATCACGTTCCAAACTTTCGTGATTTATATATATATATATATATATATATATATATATATATATATCTATATATATATATATATATAGATATATATAAAGGTTTTGCCACGAAGGTAAAAAATGAAAAAACGAGATAGCCAAGTGCTTGGCTATCTCGCTTATAATTTTTTTCCTTCGTGGCAAAAACCTTTATTTATACATAGCATCACATTTTATATACTTTCGTGATCAAGTTATTCATATATATATATATATATATATCATATATATATATATATATATATATCTATAATATATATATATATATATATATATATATATATATATACACATATATAATATATATATCAGCAGTACCTCGAGATACGAAAGGCTCAACTTACGAAAAATCCAAGTTACGAAAAGCCATACGAAAAATTTTACTGCTCTACATACGAAAAGTTTTCAAGATACAAAAGGTTGTTGCTATAAAGTCCCGAGATTCGCCCGGACCACTGAGAACAATTTTAAAACTCCCGCGCTGCCAACTGAGTAAACTCGCCACCATCCTCCCGCTCTCCCATTGGTTCCTGATGCTAGTCACCCCATAAGGTCCTGCTCTCCTATTGGTCAGCATCTACCCCTTGTGCTTTAAGTATTCTATTGGTAAAAGGTTGCTGTAAATGAAAAACTTAGTATTCATGCAATACATTTAATAAAAAAAACACATTAGGTAAAGATAGAATAAAGAATAGAAATGATGGTATTATACTGTTGGTAGTTTCAGTAGTTGAAGAGAGAGAATGAAAATTTATGGCTTACTGTGTAAAAGTGATTGCTTGACAATCGTTCAATACTCATAAGTGCTGGATGTAAACAGACATTTGGAAGCTTTTTTTTGTTTGTTTGTTATAGTTAATGGTTACTTAATAATTATTTGAAATGAGTACATGCAATACATTTAATAAAAAAAAAATGTGAATTAGAAATCATAAAAATATAAAATAAATCAAGAACTGCCAACAAATACGCATTTTTTAGAATTCTTCTTCTGTTTTATTATTACGTTGCGTATACGTATTACGCATGTTTCATTATAGCTGTCATAACTCGGTATCTCCGTTAGGTAAAGATAGAATAAAGAATAGTAATGAATGGTTATTATACTGTTTGGTGGTTTCATTAGTTGAAGAGAGATACTAATGACAATTTATGGCTTACTGTGTGCTAGGAAAAATGATTGCTTGGCGCTCGTTCCATACTCGTAAGACGGGTAAGATCTGAATGTAAACAATCGATTGAAAGGTTTTTTTTTTTTTTTGTGTATTCTAGTTAATGATTAATTAATAATTATTTGAAATGATACATAACTGATTATTTATACATTTTATTGGCATATTCTAAGCTTTTAGCTCTTAGGTTTAGATGTCAGAATCATAGACTAGGCTACAGTAGCAACCGCTAACATAGGCTAGGCTTATTGCTAGGGACATATGCCAAATCCTAAGATATCGTAAAAAATGGGGTTGAACATTATATGCAGTAAAAATGTTGAACCATAATAGGCGTGAATAATACTCAAGTATGTACAGTATTTTGCCTTTTTGGAGTCATATTTCTTCCATCGTAACCCAAGAACATGTGTTTTAGGCCTGGAAATTATAATTTACTGGGGTGTTTTTGAGGGCATGGAACGGATTAGCCATTTTACATGTTAAATGTGTTCCAAGATACGAAAACTCTTGATACGAAGGCCGTCTCGGAACGGATTAATTTCGTATCTCGAGGTACCACTGTATATATATATATATATATATATATATATATATATATATATATATATATATATATATATATATTATATATATATATATATATATATATATATATATATATCTTAGTATACATACTGTAAACCTACTTTCAGGTCTTGAATGCTGGACAAGTTCAAGGCTTTTTTGTCTAACACAGCAACTTTGGATTCTCAGGTATCCACATCATTAATGGAAAGTTTAGATGACAGAAATATGGGGAACTGAAATGACGAGTCTCCGAATAAGATTGATATGTTTTCACAAAAACAAAAGACAAAGAACTGGAATGAAGAAAACTCTTTAAATGAGCATAATTCTCAGGCAATTAAAGGAATAATTATTCACCGTTAACCGCATCTCAAACCGCTATAAATCCAGGAAGATTCTACCAGTAACAGATCAATAACCACTTATCTTAGATTTTACTCTTTTGTCACTTAAAAAGAACACTAAAACAATATTAAATTAAATAATGATTATTATATAGGAAAAAAATTATCAGTGATAAGGGCTGTAAAAGGTTATCCTGCTATGAAACAAACATACTAGTGAACAGTGAAACACAGCTGTTAACATCACTACAGGTTCTCAAAAAGTAAGGAAAGTTATTGATGGATATGTTTAGGTGATATATGCTCTATTAAACTACCTTCCTACCTCTTCTACCAGTTAAACAAAAGACTTTTGAACCTGGGGAACATCACAAACACTTATGTAGATATATAATGCATAACTGATTGTCTAATAGAAGGAGCCCATAAAAACACCATATAGAAAGTAAATAATATTATGGCATTTTTATGGGTTCCTTTTATTAGATGGAATTCTGTTGTAACAGAACATTTTTACCACTCATAACTGATGGTGTTGTGTCAAAACACATTAGTACAATTAACTACTAACCTGTAAGAAATCTTTTTCACTATAAATTCTTCTCAGTGTGTATGAGAGCATGGAATACTCGCTTCCAATGCTAACATTGCTTAGCACCCATCCACTGGCTGAATCCCTGTATTCACTAAACACACTGGAGACCCCACCACTCTGTAATCTAGAAATATAAGCAGTAATCTAATTACAGGTCTTGAATTAAAATACACAACATCACAAATTTGCAAAAGAAGTTTCAGGAAATATAATGTGATGCTGGCGCTGAAATATCCTTTGCAAATTTTAGGTAATAATAGAAATTTGCCCCTCCTCTCAGGCCCTACTGAATACTTGAGTAAAAATTCTATTTTTCATGTCATAATTGCTATATTAAAAAATTTTATTCAGAGATATAACACATGCATATATAAAGTTACATGAGAAAACTAAGCAGTCTTCTAATTCAAATGTCATCTTGTAAATAAAAAAACTTCCCTGTAATAATTAACATACTTCAGAACACTTCAATATTGGGCCAGATATCCATTCTGTGACCCTGTTGTTTTTTTCACTTTCCAAAATGACAATTTGTCCAAAATTGCATTTTTTCCTAACTATCAAACCTGAGGTCCTTTTACAATAGGAAGGTACTAGCGGCAGCTGGATAGGTCGTAAGCTTTCGAACAAGGGGTTCGGTAGTTAACTGCTTGTCCGACAGGCGCTGCGCGCGCGACTGGTAGGTAAACAAATCACTTTTGCTTTTTGTGGCCCAAGCAAAAACTGCAGAGTGAGGGGTGGCATGAGGTGGGGCTATGTGTAAAAGGACCTCAGGTTTGTATAGTTAGGAAAAATGCAATTTTGGACAAATTGTCATTTGTTCCGACACGGCATACAAACCTTCGGTCCTTTTTACAATAGGAAGACTCACTTCTTGGTGGGTGGAATCTGAGTCTTTTTGTGAACAGACTGTGTTCGCCCAACCTTGGAAGCCTCCCTGGTCGTAAGAGCGAGGGAGGGATCCAAGCCTCTGTCCGATTGATCGGGGTGTGCACCGCAGATCAATGGTCAGACCTCTGGACCGAGTACTAAGAGAGAGGCAAGCGTATCTCTTCGTACCAGCAAACAAGAACAAGTTCCTATTTGCAAGAGGCAACAACGTTATGGTTTGTCCTCTTGTTGGCATCCCACTTCCCCCCCCTTGTAGGAGGAAGTGGTGGATATTCGCTCCCATCCCTAGTGAAAGGGATAGGATGGGGCTCTGTCGAGTAGCTCACCGGCATCTCGTCCTTATCCAGCAGGTGATGACCGTATCCCTCTACCCACAGGTAGAGGGGTAGAAAAAGATAGGAAGAGAAGCCAGTCACTCTCTCATTCACTTATCTATTCTTACAGTCACACCAGGACTCGATGCTGTTCAGCCTGCTAGGGTCTGGGTTAGCTAGACAACGTGTTGAGCAGCCACCACGGGTCCTAAGGAAAACGATCCAAGGACCTGTGGGCAATATCCAAAAGGTAGAAGGAGGTGCCAGTGGTCTGGTTGTACCAGACCCCTGCCTTCAGCCTGCGCCACGGAGAAGTTCTTGTGTAACTCGAGGGAGTGTACTTCTAGGTCATCTTGGTGCTGACGAAGAGTCTTCAACACTCCCCGCGCCTGGGATGTCGAGTTTCTTCAGAAAGCGCGGTCGCGCTTTCACAGGACAAAGCAGCATCTCCTTCGCATCGAAGGCGTTGAAGACCCATGAGGGAGGGGATTGTGAAGGACTCTAACCGATCGTCAGGAACCGAAGGGTTCAGAGTCTTCGCTACGAATTTCGGTACGAAATCGAGCGTCACGAATCCCCATCCCCTGGATGCTTGACTTCGCAGGCAAAGTCATGCAATTACCTCAGAGGAAAAGAAGGGAATTGTCGTATGACCTATCCCTCTTCTCGACTTCGGTGATGTCCTGTACCCATACTGGTCTATCCGTCTGCAGCGAAGTTGTTGTTCTCGTAGTGGATAGGCCACCGACACTCAATGGTGGGTGTCGATGGTATGGGTACTGTGACAAGCCGTTAGGACGAAGAAAAGATTGTTATGGAACAACCGAACTAAGTCCACAGCGAAGTTCGTAACAGACTTGGGCGCTCTGACAGCTGCCTACTGACTGGCGTTCGGTAGGAGGCAAGTTGTCCAAGCACCCGAGCAAGTCACGTGACCTTCGCCTTAACAGGGTTATGCCAAGAGACTAAACAAATAATTTGTTCGTCACCGATGCCAGAAGGCAAGGTGATGACTCTCTTAAGGCATGTGCCCAACAGGCGAAAGTCAATTGCCTTCTAGAGACCGAGGTCCTTGATGGCAAGATATCTCATAGTATAGTTGATTCTCGGGCGGTAAGGAGAAACAACACTATGTGACGTTGAAGACGAAGGTGTACAGAAAATGCACCTACGTCTTCACAGCTGAACCGAGAGAAGGATTCTCAAGATTCTGAACCTGTGCTACAAAGACTGAGAACGCTAACCGCTATTGATTGCTGTCCGTGAGGATCGTAGTTGCAATAAAAGCGGAGCGCTTCCAGTAATGAGAACAGGGAACTACTGCCTGAAGAACTGCTTCTCATGGGCTGAACATTTGGAAGTAGAGCTGTCAGGTCGGAGAGTAGGCGATGTCTTCTGACATATCTGTTAATTCGGGGCGAGCAATGAAATTGCACACCTACGAATACGAGATATTTTGAAGACAAACTCAGATGTCTGCAAAAATCATTCGCATTATCGCAGTGCGATGCAGCGGTTTGACTAGTACAGACTTCTGTTACCGTGCTGTAAACAGAAAGATGACAGAGTCCAAGAGATATCTCTGTCGAAAATTCTCGCAATGTCGAAGGCGATGAAATCGAGCGTCACAGCAGTAGATGGTCCTTCATTATTGCGAGAATCCCCGTTAATCAGAGACCTAAGTCCATGATTGTTGGGCAGAGATACGGTTCGGTAGTCAATCCAACCAGGGGGAGAGAGACGTAACCGACCGTGCATCTCCGAGACCTAGCTGATACTGAGCCGCTATCAGGCAGTTCAATACGCAGTAGCTCTCGTGACTCGTCATCCTGAGTTGCCAGGTATCCATTATTCCACGAAGGAATACGTTCGGCTAGAACCATCGAGCATAAAGAATACGCTCGAGCAATTATATTTAACCGAAACGGATTTCGGTAAATACAAAAGCTGATTTGGTGTTGTCATGACAATACCAAGTATCTAAAATCGAAACTGATAACTGCTGGGAGGTTGCAGGCAACCCCGAGTTGCAGTTCAATTAAGATACAATTCGTCTCGGTCACAAACCGTAGAGTTAACTACGGTATGCGCCTACCCCACGGACAATTCAACTGTTAAAAGAATCATGTCGCGAGGGTAATATACGTAGTATATTTGTAGGTTCTGTACCACGACCTCCATCCTAAATTCTTTTCCCCTCGAGGAATGAGAATAAGGATTGGAGATCGACCGCCTTCGTTCTCTTATTCAAGAGAGTGAAGGAGAAGTCTTTCCCAAAGGAAAGCTTCAATGGTGAACAGAATACCGAAGACGATAGTTCAAGCCAAACTGGAAGTTTCCCGTCCGTTCTTCTCTATTCCAGGGTTAAGCGCCAACTGTGAGATACTCTTCTTTCAGCAGCGGTCTTCTTCCAAATGCTAGAAATTACAGGAATTCGAGCATAAGCGAGGTTCCCGATTATCGTGTAACAATTATCGGGGATTCTCGCTCACTTTGGACCGTGGTCTCGCCTGATGTTTGGAGATCGTAAAAAAACTCGAACACTCTGAGTGCTCTAGAAATTCCGTAGAATTCTAAGCACTCTGCGAAACCCCCCACCGAATTCGTCAGACGATATCGGCTGGTGGTCCTCTCGATTCCCGTAGAAATCGAGAAAGGGGCAGGATCCCTCCTCAATGACCGGGCTTACGTCAGGTAGGACCCGAAGGTCCCCCCGGTTAGCGCAGCCCCTAACGTGGGATCTTACAGAGAAATCTCTGTAGGATCCCTCCCCTTTCCCTCGTAGCCGTAAGGAGAGAGGGAATGGGGGAGGAATTGGATACTGGCTCGCCTTCCCAGCGGATCTAGCAGTTGGAGAAGAAAAGGAGCAGCATCGCCTTACGGCGATGGCCTCTCAGAGCCTGGGAAAACGTATCGTCAGGAGAAAACGTTTTCCCGAGGAGGGTTACGAACTCATACTGTAGGTAAGTGTCTGCCGCCACTGTTGAACGTCGTCTGGGTGGGGCTGATCGACACCTGACAGTAGAGAGCCGATACCGCTCCGACTCATTCCAGTCCTCGTCGAGGTCGAAACCTCAGGAGGACCGAAGGGGTATTTAAATACGGTGTCCGAAGACACGTATAAACGCCTCTGTCGCAGTAGAGGAGGTGAAGTAGCTTGTTCGACCGTCCAGAACTGAGAGAGCCTTCTTGTCCGGAGACGAGAGACTACCTGGTTCAACACAGTCGGCAAGCTCCGATCGCGGCCGACCCACCGTCGATTTGGGTTCCCTCTCGGGCCCCAAAACGACTCGAGCCGAGACGTGGCTCTGCTGGTGGGAGCGGCGATCCTTCCCCGAGGTCATTGTGCTGACGAATCAGCGCCGTAACCTCGGCAAAGTTCCTCTGGATCTCGGAAGTCACAGCATCTTGCAGAGTGGGACCGTTAAGCCCTTCGAACAAGAGCATATTCCGAGAACCTTCCTCCTAAGAAGGGGGAACAGCGACAGCCCTCTCGGTCTTCCCCATCCACTTGCGCATACGTCCTGGCCGGTCCAAGAACCGTGCCTGGCACGTAGGGCGTCGTGGTGGGATCATGAGGGGCGCACCCCTCACGATCACTCCTCAATACCTCGCTCCTCCCGGTGTAACCCGAGGAGGTTGAAGGTACGGGAGAGGCAGACCTGACGCTCCCATCGTCGCTCGCTGGCAGAACCAGCAGGCTTGGAGGGCTGCAGGCGATCGTCAACTACCGCGGTGACGATCGAGCTGCAGGCCTGGTCGAACCGTCTCGCTGTGGAGAACGGCTGGACTGAGCACGCGCGGCCCCGATCTCGAGTGTCAGAAGACTGGTGCTGGTTGCCGTTCCCGATCGCTCTCTGTGAGAGCGACGGTCAGGCGACCTGCAGGCTCCACTGTCGCAGTGAGACCGGTGCTTGTCCTCACGGCACGTCACGTCGCTGGTTCCAGCCGTGGCTGGCACCGGCGAACGGGAGGACCTCTTCCCAGCCTCAGCCCGTGGTCGGTCGTGGACCGTCACGTCCCCGGGTAGCCAGCTGTTCACCGCGAGAGTGAGAGCTGGTCTGGTGAGAGTCGCATGAGCGGCTGTCACCAGTCTTCCGCCCCGTGCCGTGAACCTGACGCTGAGCGGACTCAAGAGGTCTGGTTCCTGGCTGCACTGGTCGCTGGTAGGCGACCGTACACTCGTACCTTCCCGCGAACGAGAGGCCGAGACGGACCCTGATGCAGTGGCAGAACCACTGACACCAGGCGAGAAGTACCGGTGTTAGCCGGTACCCCTCTGGTCCCCGTAGTCTTCTTCCTTGCGGAAGAAGAGACGGGCCCCGCTCCCGAAGGAGCAGGAGGACCAGCGGAAGGAACCCTCCCCGTCCCACCGAGTGAGACGGGTCCCGAGAAGCTCCCGCCCGAGGGAGACTTCTTAGGAGGGAGGAGGCGACCTTCTTCTTCCTCGGCTGTAAAGCCTTAGAAGTCGAAGGGGAAGAGGCGGCGGCCGACGACGATGAAGAAGATGAAGACGACGACCACGACACCTTCCTCCTCTTCTTCGTCAGCTTCCTCAGGACAGACGTAAGATCTGCTATCCAGGGCGGAGCCGGGGCTGCTGTAGCCGAAGCCACAGGGCCCGGACGCACCTGTACAGACAGACCAAAGTCTGGGGGTAGTACCACCACGAACAGGGACGACATCAGCAGGTATCGGCATCCAGGAACAGCAGGACGGCCATCACTCATCGGTAGGGACAGCCAGCGCAGCAACGGCAGGAACAGCCAGCGCAGCAACGGCAGGGCCAGCCAGCGCAGCAACTGCATGGACAGTCAGCCCAGAATCGGCAGGTACGGCAGGCAGCACCGGAAACACAGGAAGTGGAGCAGCAGCCAGCAACATCCTGGTACCGGGCGGCAGGTCCAGGGGCGAGTTCTAGGGCAGCGGAAGTGTGGTCGCTGCAGCGCGGCAACCACGAGCGGCGGCGGCACGCCACCCCCCTCTCGTACGGCGAACGGCACTTCACAGCGGCTGTAGGCAAGACTGTTACCAAGTGAGGCGAGTACACCAGGTGAGGAGGGACGTCGTCACCTGGTTGCGTGTCACCACTCCATGGGTGACCGCAGTAGGCCCAGACATAGAACCGCAGCCCCTGACACCAGCACGCTCTGCAATTGGAAGGACGGCCCATACCTCACCAAGGGTCCACCCTCGTGGCAGTAGCACCTGCGGAAATAATAGTAGTAGCGATTAATGGGGGGGAAATCCCTCGTGCGGGGTTTTGATCCTCCCGACGAGTGGAAGACCCCTAATACAATTGTACATCGGGCACCGAGCGCCCTCCCCCGCGCTCGACGGATCGGGCGAGGAGAAGAACGCCGATAACCTCCCCCCCCCCCAAGGGGAAGAGCCATCTGTGGGAACTGAGCGGGGGGGGGTCTCGTTCCCCCCCCCCACACAGTCCCATGTACCCCACAACAAAATAAGAGCCCTAGAGCAATCGTGCCATCGGCACGAATACAAGGCATAAGGATCAATTCCCTGACTGAGCGGAACTTGAACCAAATAAAATTGATGCAATCAAATATACAACAAAATGAAATGCATCTTGCAAAACGATTCACTTCACAATGAATAAGGGCTCGGATCGAGCGCATTTGCGCCCTCGGTACCGAGCGCAAGGGTGAAAGGTTTCATTCCTTACCTTTATGGATCAAGGTTTCTGGAAACCTTGATCCATAATGAAATGATGCAATCAACAAATATATGAAAATGAAAAGACTACTGCGCTTGCGATTTCACTTCATACAAATAAAAAGGGGAAGGATCAATTCCCGTGAATAGCGGAACATTGATCCCAGTCAACAATGCAATCTCAATAAAAAAATGAAAATGAAAAAGAACTGCACTTGCGATTTTCACTTCATTCAAATTAAAAGGGGGAAGGATCAATCTCCGGGCAAGCTCGGAAACTGATCCAAAATGAGTATTGCTACAATAAAAAAAATATCTGAAAATGAAAAAGAATACTGTACTTGCGATTCCACTTTCATACTGAATAAGTTTCCGTGCCGAGCGCATTCGTTCGGCAACGGGCATACAGGTCAAAAAATTATAAATGAAAAGAGCACTTACTTACGATTTTTCATCTACACATTTCCAACCCAATATACGCTCGGAGCGAGCGCTCCCGCCCTCGGCACCGAGCATACACAATAACGAGGTCATTCTTGGGAAAATGAATTCCCGCAATTACGCCCTTCAGTCCCGGCACTCGGGTAATCGGAGGCGTTGTGAACCAAGATCCTTTAATTCACAATTGAATTCATGAATGATTGTACTTTACAATTCAGTTTCACTAGATACATAGAAAAGAAAAACACAATCATGCGAAAGCAAACGACGATGAAGCGGGCAGAGAGCGATGATCACGTCCACTACGCCAGCAGGCCGAAAGCAAAAGTGGTTTGTTTACCTACCAGTCGCGCGCGCGCGCGCCTGTCGGACAAGCAGTTAACTACCGAACCCCTTGTTCGAAAGCTTACGACCTATCCAGCTGCCGCTAGTACCTTCCTATTGTAAAAGGACGAAGGTTTGTATGCCGTGTCGGAACAAATAAAAATTCAAATGCCTACTCCCTTTTGTAAATAATTCTCTATGAATGATGATAAGAAGGTAAAAGGCTCTTGTAACTAGTGAACAAATATGTTGGTCTCTTAAAATAACATAGGCCTTCTAATTTTAATAACTTTTACTGACGAAAATCTACCAAAGTTTAATATTTCAGATAAAAAATAAAAAAATGACAATTTGTCGAAAATTGCGTTTTTCCTAACTATACAAAGCCGAGGTCCTTTAACAATAGGAAGGTAACTAGCGGCAGCTGGGACGGTCGTAAGCTTCGAACAAGGGGAGAACGGTAGTTAACTGCTTGTCCGATCATGCCCGAGAGGTGAAGAATCACTTTTGCTTTAGGCCCATGCAAAAAGTTGCAGAGTGAGGGGTGGCATGAGGTGGGACTATATGTAAAGGACCTCAGGTTTGTATAGTTAGGAAAAATGATATTGTTAAGATACAATAAAGTTTTGTACATACTTACCTGGCAGATATATACTTAGCTATAGACTCGGTCGTCCCGACAGAATTTCAAAACTCGCGGCACACGCGACAGGTAGGTCAGGTGATCCACCATTCCCGCCGCTGGGTGGCGGGGTCTGGAACTATTCCCGTTTTCTAAGCCATAATTTCTCTTACACCTGTCTCCTGAGGGGAGGCTGGGTGGGCCATTAATCGTATATATCTGCCAGGTAAGTATGTACAAAACTTTATTGTATCTTAACAATATCATTTTTGTACAAGTAACTTACCCAGCAGATATATACTTAGCTGATTGGCACCCTTGGTGGCGGGCAAGAGACAGCTAAAAACAAAATAATACTTAACTAAATACATTAAAAAACAGGGAAAAAACAACCTATGTTCTTGGATAACATAATCCATAGTTCCTACCTTATTGGGCTGAAGACTTCATGACTACTGTCGATGAGTCTGCTTGCCTCAAGAGTTTCAACGAGGAATGAACCTATGGTTGAATAACTCTTTGGATCGTGTCAATGGGGGCTAGCCCCGCTTACGCGACAGAGCCTATACTGGATCGTACCAATGGGGCTGACCACTTACATGGTAGAGCCTTGACCTTTTGTCATATCAATGGAGACTCGCCCTCTTACATGACAGAGTTAAGGTTATTAAACAAATCACAAAGAGCACTGAAGCCAATCCCGATCACCTGACCATGTTAGTCTTGTTACAATCTATGAATCGTAAGAGGGTCCCTATTCCCTCTGACAATTAACCAATAAAAACAACACCAATAAACATAAATTTAAGCCTTAACTAAATAGGAAGGATTAGCCTCAGCCCCTTCTCCCAGCACTGAATTCGCCGAAACATACGCTCCCAGAGCAAAGCACTTTTCGTACGAAATTTTAACATCTCTTAGGTTAATTCGAGGCGAACACCGAATTACATCTCCAAAATGTCGACTCTATAAGGAGCCTGAAGCGACCA
>NC_087208.1:28596175-28661175 GCF_015104395.2 Macrobrachium nipponense
TTTACTACCTCCACTTATACGTATGTACATATATTCTCTTTCTTTCATATGACTTTCCACTTTCTAACAGTTCAACTGAAGTTTTCCTCCAGTTACACCTTTCAGACCTTCTTATTGGTAATTTCCCTTTTGGTGGTCCCAGAGCTTGGCCTAAATTCGATATTCTTTTCTAAAAGAATGATAATGACAGTTTGCCCTTATGCATTCAAAGGTTAAACCTAAGAGCCTCACTATTTTACCCAAACTATTTTTTCAGCAAATATTTTTGTATTTATTGTTGAAGCAGAATGCTTTACATCTATTTTACCCAAACTATTTTTTCAGCAAATATTTTTGTATTTATTGTTGAAGCAGAATGCTTTACATCTATTTTATTTTACTTTTACTTTTATAGTGCTGTGTGATAAAAATAAAATTACTGAATGTCTCATGTACAGTATTTCAGCTTATATTACATATCTGTCATGGTAAACGCTCCATAGCAAAGAAACATATATTAAAGGAAAGGAAAATGTATCCTCTTCGAGTAGGTCTGCAGGAAGGAGGCATTCCCGCACGTGTTTGAGGTGTCTGTTCTCATGATTGTTTGAGAATACTTTGGTGTTTTGTGGAACTCCAGTTCCTACCGAGGGATGGTGATGTTCGCTGGTTATGCCCCACCCTTTCAGCCCTACCCCGAGATCGACGTATATATATATATATAGGACTGAGGAAGTAGAAAATCAGATCATCAGAGATGAGAGAAGAAGGAAGAGATGAAGGATAAAAGAGGAAGAGGATGCACGAGAGAGAGTGGGAATGGAAACAAATAACATAGTCAGAAAGAGAGAGAGAGAGAGATCCTGACGTTGAGTAACTCTTTCAGAGAAAAAACGTCCTACATGTGGTTTTGGGGAGTAACCTGCCCTTCAAGTTTCAAGACTAAGGCATTCCTTCCTGCTGTGCGAAGATAAGACCCGTCTGAAGTTTCTACTGTCCCCTTTTGTGAAGCCCTCGCTTCGAGTACTGATTTCAACAGCTGCAAAACTGTCCGGCAAGTTTTCATTGCCGCACTGTTTCCCCCTTTTTACATGTTGTGAGATTTAATTTTGTTATGTGAATAGGAGAAACCATTCTGTATTTTGTGAATAAGCTTGTAAATAAACTTCTGTTCTGTTTGAGTTTCTTTCTATATTCATATCCCGAGTTTCAATTGTTGGTGTTGAATCCTTTTTGTTTATTATAATGAAGAACCTGAATGGACTCACGATCCATAACAGTTGGCGACCTAGCCAGGATATTCAGCTCCATAACAAATTGAAACTCGGGATAGGAGTATGAAAGAAACTCAAACAGAACAGTTTATTTGCAAGCTTATTCACAAAGATAAATACAGAATGGTTTCTCCTATTTACATAAAATTAAATCTGACAATATGTAAAAAGGGGGAAAAAGTGTGGTAAAGAAATACTTGCTGGCCAGCTTTGCAGCTGTTGAAATCAGTGCTTGAAGTGAGGGCTTCACAAAAGGGGACAGTAGAAACTTCAGACTGCTTCTTATCCTCGCACAGCAGGAAGGAATGCCTTAGTCTTGAAACTTGAAGGGCGGGTTACTCCCCAAAACCACTTGTAGGATGTTTTTTCTCTGAAAGGGTTACTCAACGTCGGGATCTCTCTCTCTCTCTGATTACGGAATTTGTTTCTTTTCCCACTTTCTCTCGTGCGTCCATTTCCTCTCTTATCCTTCGTCTCTTCCTTCTTCTCTTATCTCTGATTATCTGATTTTCTACCTCCTCAGAGTCCTATACTACTTATATATACATCGATCTTGGGGTGGGGCTGAAAGGGTGGGTATAACCAGCGAACATCACCATCCCTCGGTAGGAACTTTTTAGAAGGCTCTCAATGAAATGTTACGTCATACTCAAAATGTGGCATTTCTAATGACGGCCGTGTGCTGGAGTTCCACAAAATACCATAGTATTCTCGAACAATCATGAGAACAGACGCCTCAAACACATGCGGGAATGCCTCCTTCCTGTAGACCTACTCGAAGGAGATACATTTTCCTTTCCTTTAATATATGTTTCTTCGCTATAGAGCGATTACCATGACAATAGCCTCTTCTAGCTTGTTACAGAGCTGAAGAAGGGCTGTTATTTGTTGTTAGGGTGACTTTTTGAATATAATGAATTGTCTTTGTAGTACTGTATTTAGGATACTAAAAAATATATTCAGCCATTTCTTGTGTAAATGACAGGTGGGCAGCTAATTCAGAATGAACCCTTCATATATGCATCCAGTATGCCAGCCTCTTTAATAGAGCGGTTCCCAACTTTGACAAAAGTCATCGATGGTGAGCATCCTGACTCCCTTCCATGGTACCGAATTACTCAGCTCAAATCTAAACAAGGGAAGACATTTACATCTTTTGCCAAGTACAGGAAATACGACCAGGGTAAGACATTTCTTTAGCTTAGTTTTCAGTTTCTCATGTTGAAGGAAGGTGATTTCCTTGTTCCTGTTAAAATTCCTTATATAAAAAAAACCATAGTAATTACTCTAGGTGATTTTTTTGTTTTTGCCATTTCTTATGAATCATAGTCTTGAATTAAGGATGTACTGTATACGTAGACTGTAAATGAAAGTTTTTACCGTATTAGATATTAACTTCCAGTGCCAAAGATAGTGTATTTTCTCATGAAAAATATTTGAAACATTATTTACTATTATTGCGTAGTAACATCCATTAAAAAATATTGATTATATCCTCATACATTTTTCCTTTCAAATTCACAGATTTATATGCTGGATTAGTAGCCCCAATTCTTGAAACTAACCTTGTTGTGGAAACTTGGAGGAATGGGCCGGATCCTCTTCCTCCTTCATGTAATTCTACTTACAAGTAAGTTCAATCATTTTATTATTTAAAGTATCCACCTGTAAAATTTTAATTGACCAGGAGTGTTTTCGAGGGAGAAATTCATTATGGACAAGTGTGGTTGTGGAGATATTTTCTGGTAAATTAGGCATTAGATCTGATTAATAACTTCATTAGACAACATTTGGTCTTCTGTGCCAGAGGTGAGGCAAGTTTCCTAGATTATTGGTCAGAATTTTTTATAGGCTGTTGCAAATGTTAAAATAGCTTAATACTCAGCTGAGTTATAAGCAATGGGTGTTATCAATTTTTTTTTAAAGAAAAATTTTATTACTCAAACATATGACTTATGATAAGTAACGTGAGTTCCTGCTTTCAACCCTGCCAGTATCTTGAAGCCTATGGGTCAGATGGCAAAATTGTATTTTCTTTCTGTTTTTCCTTAGAAGGACTGAAGCAAGTGGGACAATTTCATATTAAACAAAAGGATTAATTATAAATAGTATGTGTGAAAAAAAGTTATTCTCTAAAATGATACATAATGGCAGAAAAAAATGGCAAAAGTAATCATTTTGTTGACTCGGTGGCCTTGTTATTACTGATTGCAGGTTGAACAGGCACAGTATGTCATGTATCATTTTCAATATCCTTTTCAAGGATGGACCATGGGGATCAAGAGAATGCATTCTTCATATACAGTGACAAATATATGGTTTTGCCATTGGTTATCCAGGTTTTGCAAGAATGTGTTATTGTTCATATATGAAACAAACCTTCGGTCTTAACATTAGGATAAATACTCAGTGCCAGCTGGAAACCGGTAAAGTTTAAAATAATTGTGTACGCAAGGGACTATTGGCATCTGTGCTTGGTCATGAGACATGTGGAGCCACCCACATACCCCTCATTAACTCGTGACTCCGTTAGTTATTTTCTTACCGCCTTTAAGGGTATCGTCGGCCTGTAATTTTGGCGAAATTGGCTCTAATTCGTGAAAATGAGTTATCGTCATATTTCCATACATCTGGGTCCCAGCCATTACCACACGTAAGATAATATTGGTACGAAGCTTTTTAAATGGTTTAAAGTCCAATTTAAAGGCCACTTCCAAGTAGAGAATTAAAGGTCTTGTTAGGGGTGGTTTTACTATTTCATTTTCCATTCATTCTTTAAGTATTTGAGTTTCTTTTCATTGCATTTTGTTTCGTATGCCGTACAATATGTTTTCCTGATAGAGATGGCAACTCTTCCCATGACTGAATTACGAGAGCCACTTGTCTCTCAAGAGAATTCTTGTATTTTTTTTTGTGCAATCGTGTATTTGTTATTTTCAATCAATTGCAACACTTCCTCAGACTTTTAGACATCAATTGCGTATTATATATACTAGTAACATGCCAAAAAAGAAGTTTAGTAAACGAAGGGAAGCAAGTTCTCATAATATCAAAACTTATCTTGAAACTAAAAGTATAGAGAGCTAATGTAGCTTCTCACATGTCGCCACCTGCCATGTGTGCTGAAGAGATGCCAAATACTTCCTATTACGAAGCTCCGAGGGAAATCTATTATTCCCTTGCACAAATATATCAAGATGATGATGATGATGGCACCGACGACTTTGTTTTGAAGTTATCTGATGATGAGGAGGGGGAAGAGGAAAAGAATGAGCATTTTCAAGATGTAATTGCCGTCCCTGACGTAGCAGGTGATGTCCGTGTTTTATCAGGAGCCAACCTAAGGAGTTTTTTTATTGAGAAGTTATATGACTGAAAAAGAAGACGTTCTGAGTGTAAGCAATGATGGAGAAATAGTTTCATTACCCTTGAGAGCTCTAAAAGACGCTTTTAGTTCGACGTATTGCGGGCAGTGTGACAGCAATACATATAACACTTGAAATTGATAAAAACAGTTTTGATGTTGACTTGAAACTTAAGTGTAAGTGTGAGATGCCATCTGAAAGTGTGAAAACAGAAGATATCGGTGAAACAACAGCTTCATTTAAATATCAAAACATATTGCTGCAATGGAACATGATATCGGCTATGCACCAAGTTCATTGCTGCCTATAATGAGAAAAACGACAGGAGAAAACCTGAAAGGCCTTCAGATGAAAGAGAAGACCAGGAAACAAAGGTCTGCTATGCATTCAAGAAAGCAAAAGAAGCAAAGAACATCAAAAGGAGGATATGAATGAGGGGCTCATTAGCCTTCTAAAAACTTGGCAGCACAAGAGTAGAGTGGCGTTCTATGATAACCCCCCCAAAAATAAAATATAAACTAATTTCTTTAAGTGATAAATGTTTGTTTTTTGGGGGGGGGGGGGGGGGAGGGAATAAATATCTCTTATAAAAAAGAAGGAAACAGATGCCATGTAGGCTTTTCCAAGAAACTTTATATGCTTCTGAAAGCAAAATAAATGGTTAGCAAACTTTAACTGCGTTTTTCTCAAAACATACATTTTCTACATTCAAATTCTCAAAATTTTATTTACCAATATCTAATACATAATTTTAGGGGTTTTTTTTTATTGAATTTTTTAAAATATTTTTTTTTAAATAGCACACATCACATATTGGGTTTCTGAGTTTGCCGTTTTATTTGATAGGTATTACATTTTCTACTATTACTTTTTTCTTTAAATTGAATGATAAATGAGGAAGGAGACATACTTTGAAAAACAAATAAAAAATGCTATGTTTTAAAGAAAAATATTTGTTAAAAAAAGAGTTATTATTTAATTCACCTGAAATTTTGTGTGCATCTTTAGTCAAACTAGAGGTAACACCTGTGCAAGTTTGAACACCGTCACTCAAAATTAACCACCCAACCCCGCCGATACCCTTAAGTGAGAATGTGCATTGCTCCGTCCTTTTAAAGCCGGTTTAGTTTGCCCCTGTTGTTTTCAATTTGTTGTTTGGAATTCCTGGGTATGTGAACATGAAGCCTTCTCATGCTGCGAGACTTCCTGGATATCACAAGAAGCAGATAAACGCCCTGATATTTTCTTTGACGGTTTTGACGTCGGGGTACTCATCGTGTAGTAAGTCGTAGTCTCTGTAATTACATGTTTACATGTATGGTGATATACATTGGACTGGTGATTGGCTATGTGAATATCGCTTCACACTGAGTAATCTTCAGATTAATAAGGAGCAGTGAACTGGATGGGGCACATAAGAACTCCAATCTGATAAGTGAAAACATACTCTGTATCAGGGTAGACTTGACAGACTACCACCAGGCACATACATCAGTCACGTTACAGGAAACTGACCGTGGATGGGGGTCTTCCTCTGACCTTGGTAGAGTGGGAGTACTCAATAACCAGGGTTTTGACGTATACTCAAATGTAGTTAGGAACATCAGTTCCAATTTGCCCCAGAATCCGGGATAATGAGTCAATGCAGCACAGGTCATGATAACAGATACAGTTCTTAGTCATACTCAGTGCGGTGTGAGTATGTGTGAGAGACCTTCAGCAGGACCGGCTTTATCTTGTCAAAGTACTCTGTCATTATAGAAAGAACTACGTCACCTAGAACTTTAAGGTGGTAGACGTAAATGAACAGGCCAAACAGAGGCGATCGGTTAAGCCTACTCCTTGTTTTTCAAGTTGTACCAATGAGGTTATACAGAAGAGTAGGTCATCAGAGGAATATGGGCTGTCTGGCATTTTAGAACATATCTGTTAAAATGATCGTGACGGTTGGTCTGTGACTGTATCGAAGCTCAAAATTGATCAACGTTAAGGAGTCTGTTCATTGAAATTTGAGAGTGGGTTCTTTGTTATGAAAACCCACTTTCAATTTCCTGTATATTTATAAGGTTGCCCAGAGGTCCTTGAACACAATTTCCTTGGGTCCTTTGGTGGCTGCTCAACAAATGGTGTGTAACTCATCCAGTACCCCTGGCGGGTCAATTGGTATCTTGTCTAAGATGATGGTATGAATGTGCAATGGAGGAGTTAACTGTCCTCCTTCCTTTTCAAATTTCTGTCTCCTTCTTTACTTAGGGCAGTAAGAAGGGAGTACCGTCATAAGCTGAAATGGACAAGGTACAGGGGAGTGAAGTGGCCATACTGTTAGGGTTAGTATCAGTAAGATACCTATCAGTAGCAGGGCATTCCTCTGTTTAGCAAGGGGGAGAGGAATGATAACAAACCTACATGAGTGGATGGATTGGTTTGTTAGGTGAACAGGTCTTCTTATCTTCCTCGGACGCAATGAACTATGACATTGTGTAAAACCTAGAAGTCTGACTCTATAATATTCATACAGTATGTCTTGACTATACGTAATATTCATACAGTATGTCTTAGATTCGGAAATACTGGTCAATTGTTTCGTAGAATTCTAGTATTCAGAAAACTGATTAAAGGTGGCAAACTCCCAGTTGGTTAATAGTACTTACCTCCCACCAAGAGTAAGTCTAGTCTAATGTTAAGACCGAAGGTTTGTGTCGTATATGAACAAATGACAAATTTTTAACTAATTTGTATTTTTCATAACTTACAAACCTGAGGTCTTAACATACAAAGGCCCACCTCTAACCACCCCTCTATCAACTAACCTGGGTTGCAAGAATAACTAACGGGGTCACGAGTTAATGAGGGGTATGTGGGTGGCTCCACATGTCTCGTGACCAAGCACAGATGCCAATAGTCCCTTGCGTACACAATTATTTTAAACTTTACCGGTTTCCAGGTGGCGCTGAGTATTTATCCTAATGTTAAGACCTCAGGTTTGTAAGTTATGAAAAATACAAATTAGTTAAAAATTTGTCATTTTTCAACAGGGTAGAGAATGCTGAAAGTATTTTAGTGAGGGCTGCCTCTACAAGTTTCTCAACTCATAAAGATCACAGCAAATGGGCTGTTGCTGCTGAACCAGACCAACCTTATGTATGCATTGGTGACATTAATCGAATGGTAAGTTTTTGTGTTTGTTTTCTTGTGCCTGATATTTATATATTACATAATTATATTGTATGCTTGCCTTGTATTAGTTCACCATGAGTTAGGCAAATGGTTTAATTTTTTATTACGACAAGTAAGGCAAATGGTTTAAGTTTTCATTTTTACAAGTCTTGTTGCTTAAGACGTGAGGATTTTCTATAAATTTTGCATTAAATTCAGCTTTTTCATGTTTAGATAAAGGGAAGATAATATGTTGTTACTTTAAAAAAAGTAATTAGAGACTTACTGAATCCTGACAAGAGAAACTGTTTCAGGATGAAATATGATTGAGAGTAAAAATTCCTCAACAAAGTGAAATCTGTTAAATTAGTTTGAATGATTAGCAGTCCCTTTCTGTTTCCGGCAGAATAAAGTACAACAAAACAGTTATGCCTTTTACCTTTCAGGAGTCTCAGTTTCACCGAGCAGGAGGAACGGTATGTATGTGGAGTCTGAGCATCTGGCACAGGTTTCACAACCTAGTTCAAGAAGTAGACACCTGTCGTTCTGGAATTTAAGTTTGTTGTAGAATTATATTAGATCTAATACTGGAAAGTTGCAGTAATTTATGTCAGGTTTTTTCTTTGATCTGACCAGAGAATTGTAATGATGTAGTTGGCATTGCAGTACTGTAGTTATTAACAATAATGATTTTGCTAACTAACTGTCAGAAACATTTTTATTATATATGTAGTCTTTTTGGCATCCAAATTATATTGTTATGGGAAAATTAAGGGAGTCCACTAAAGTGAAATTGGTATATAATACTACCTTGCATTTGGAATATATATATGTTCAGACTTTTTTTATGATGAATTACAGCAACATAATTTTGATAATTATTTGTATATGACAGCATTTTCTGTTAAGTTTAATGAGAGAACACAATTTTTTGTATATGGTAGCATGTTTTTTTATTTTAATGTAAGAACAATTTTTTGTATATGACAGCATTATCTTTTAATTTTAATGTAATATCATAAAAATAATTTTAGTACTACATACTTGAAATTAGCTTATTGATAAGTTTTTGGTATTCATAAGAAAAGGGTTTATTAATTAAATTATCCCTTAACGGAACACCACCCTGAAAATAAATTCAGCTTTGAATATTTATGATGCAGTTTCATAAGTGTTCTCACATAAATCTGATTTATCTATTTCTCATTGATAACGTAGTTTAGTCTTAACATTTCATCGTGTCGTGTTGTTGTACGTAATGGTTGTTTAGATGTAGAAGTCAGTCATGTCATTCAGTAGAGTTAGACTTTGAATTTAAGCCATGTAGTGTTCATTGTAAATTTTATACATTGCCATGAGGTCTGTACAAACATCCCTGCACATATTGTGTTGATGCCATTCTTGTGTGGTGCTGTTTCAAATAATTATTTGTGTTATACACTTGCTCAGAGGTTTAACTTTTTAAATGGTTTAATGTAAGAAAGTATTGACTTTCCATATCAGTGGACATAAGTTTGCAATATTGCACGTGACAAACTTTCACAGAAATGTGGGGCTTCTCAATTTTTAATGCAGAATTCAATTTATAATGATCAAATTATATTAGATGGCAGTTTTTTGCAGTAGTATATTTATAATGAGAGAATGACTGGAAATTAGTTAGTTGCAAATTAACGCTGTAAATGTATTGTTGTATGGGTAATTTACTGTTTTCCAAAAATCAGAATTTTCTCCAAATTTAAAATTGAAGGTTAATGAGAATTTTGCTTTACCCCTGATGTTTGACATTTGTGGAAACTGCCTACAGTTTATGTCCTTTAAATAGTCTTTACTGTTGTTGGAATGTACTTCAAAATGTCAATGTAAGGTAGCTTTTCTGTAGTGGTAGATGGTGTATAGATTTCACTGAATTTATCCATGTTGTCGTAACACTTGACTACTGGTATTTTGATAATGAAAGTGCTGGAACACTTTCATCACTGTGTCAGGTTGTTATTTGAATGTTACTGATGAAATTTGCAAAAGATGAAAATATTGTTTGTTGGATGTTAATAAGATAACTTACTGTGGTTATTTTGAAATTTTTAAAGTGTTGAATTTATGGGCAGATTGATATATTACTGTTTAAATAACTGTTAGTGTGGCAACATTTATGAAAAATGTAATGTAGTATTTTTTCCCCCTACTGCCAAGCTGTGGTATTCTCATCCACTTATTTTTCTTCGCATAAGCTTTCTTCCCCTTTTTTTTTTGAGAGGTAGGTCTTCCTACTTTTTATTTTCTGGAGCTAGAAAGAGACATTGTGTCATCTGTCTCATTGGCCTTAGGGCATTGAAAAAATTTAAAACGTATTCAGTCACTCAACCAAGGTATTTGTAGAAAAATATAGTTTTACAGGACAGCTCAGGGATATTCAATACCAAAGTTTTTTGGCACAGGTTCCACAGAGTGAGAGTGGACTTGAAATAAAGGTAAATGGTCTGTTGACTACTAGTAAAAGTATAGTACGTATTCTTTCATAGTGAAGTACAGTACAGCTAATATGACTTTCTTTTCACTATGCTTTATAGTGTCATTGAGTTTAGAATACATATGGAACTTGAACACTGTATGTTTGACTGGTAAAGAATTGAAAATTAGGTGAGTGCTGAGTTTCTACTAAATGGCAATCAAAGTTTTCCATTGATTAGGTACTACTTGTCACTAGTGGGCACCCTCTGGCTTACCTATCAGGTTCATTGACCAGCATGCAAGGAAAAATGAATAAGTGAATAGAGATTGAGAGAGCAAAAATGACAACTTTTCCTCAGCATTCTTTGACATGATTATGTTGATTGAGTCCAATTTGGAGGTGGATACAAGAGACCATTCTAGGGACATGATGACCTTTGGAGTTCATGAGTGGATCATGATAGTTACAAGTAACAACCCACTGAGGAGTATTAGTAACTGACAAAGCAGTGAAAGAAGTGACTTCAGATAAAATATTCTTTAACATTAGCATCTGGTTGTGGTCATAGTCACTCACTTAGAATGAGCAAATAGAGAAGGAACAGCGGACACTCTTGGACTGTCTAAAGGCACTGTGGGTTCCAGGAAAGAATCAAGGTATGATTTAGGGGGACATGTTTTCATTACTCACATTCTAGATCTATTCAGTTGTGCTTCCTATACTATTCTAGTAAGGTATGGACAAACCAGTCCCTCCAGTTGTCAGTGGAGATCTTTGATTTTCTCTCAAGTGCAAACTTTGTTTGCTTAATTCCTGCCTTTTAAGGAGTAAATCTAGGTAAGAGGTACAGGAATGGAACATGGAAATTATTAAAAAAAATTTATTTTTATATGATATAAACACACTTGTTAGAATCTTTCAATGAAGATAGCTTCTGTATTTTTGCATGTTGGTTTATGAAAGCTATTGGCATTATAATTTGGGACATGAATGCATTAAAAAAAAATCAGAGTGACCATATATTGGATAAATATATTAACTGGCATTTTTTGTAATTAGAAATTTGAAAAAAAAATTATATAAAAGAAATAGTACTCTACCCAAGAAATATGAAAATTTATTTAAATGCTAAAATTAGATAGAAAAATATCCGAGTCGGAATAGGAATGAAATAATGCTCATTAATATGAACTGATCCTGCTGCTATAACATGGTAATTATTGATTTTTCAGAATACTATTGCTTGCAGTATTTTCTATATTATAGTGTTTTAAAAAATGTTATATATGTATATTGGAAAATTTAGAGGATCAGTAGTTCCTGATCTGAAATGCATGGTATTGTTAGTATTTTAGTGTACGTATTAAGGTTAATTTAAGAAAATGATAATGGTAGTTTTTATTTAAATCTGCATTGACAGATTTTAGTTTATTTAGCTGTTATTTTTATATCTTATTATAGACTGATTAGGTGGTACAATTTTGAATTGTCATTGCTAACGTAAGATATTACGTGGAATATTTGGCAGGACCTTAAAGAGGTATTTACTGAAAATAATTTATGTATATAAACATTATATGTGACAGAATATATTTTTTATAAATTGTGTTTTTGTTGTTATTTTTATATGTAGTTCTTGAAATTTTTGTCTGTTTTTACTTCATCAAAATACATATGTATGTTTTGTAAATTAAGTTTTCGTACTTGTTCATCTTGCTTTAAGGCAAGTATTTTATGAACAGTTATTTTTATAAGATAAAACATTATGCTCTCTTTTGTTCTCATGGAGCATGTGAACATTCCAATTGTTTTGGTGACTGGTTATGATGGAATATATCTCATGTTTTTACCAAATGACTAGTTTGTTGTATGTATTTTTAAATACCATACTGTAATTGTGAGTGTTACCTTCATATTTATCATTTTTCATTCTAATGTTTGTTAAATCATTTAGTGGTTTCATGCTCTTTGGCCATCCCTCGACATACCCCAGTTGAATATTATTGTAGCTCAGATATTATGCACTTTTCTGAATATACTGTATATATGATAAGTTTTCTTTCTTTGTGTAACACTAGACATTTGTAATTTTTGAGTGCACTGTGGTTTTGTTTGGAGGTGGGGGAGCATATTGAAGGAAGAGTATTAGCTGATGCTTTTAGTATATGTTTCACTAAATAATAAATAAAAATGCAAAGTACGTAGTGTTACATTGGTTGCACTGGTCCCTGAGTGAAATGAGGAGAGTTTGCTAGACTGAAAATTTAGAGTAGTCACATTTTAAGTGTTAGTTCCTGTGTTATTGCTTTTATTTTGGTGATAACATCCATTTAATTTGGCTGGAATGGGAGAGAATAGTCAGACTTGAGAAAAAGCATCTTGTTCTATTAGCTATATGGTGAAAGAATAGGACCCACAGGTCATAATGTTACATTTGGCATTAACCAATGTGTTACTACTTTGTCTCCCTGCTTAAGGAAGAACTCTGCTGGCATTTTGCTGCTGCTTTTTTGACTTCCTGGATCTTCCCAGAAGCTTGTCTGGTTGATCTTGGCATCTTCAGAGGTACAGTTACTTCAGGCTTGAGATTTTAAGTATGAACTAAGCATTGAAATGCTATTGCGCCTTTCCCACATCTTTCCTCCTCTTCCTCTGCTTTCACTTCTTCCTTTTCCAACCCCTTCCAGTCTCCAGACAAATGTAGGGACAGGAAGAAGCCCTAGAAGCCTTCTCCCTGTAGGAGGTCCCCTAAGAATTCCTGCAGGCACCATTCTTTGCAAAGGTGGATGACCAATCACCAGCATGAATTCCTCAAGAGATCAGACCTGGCCTGCTCATGTGTGCTTGCTATTGATCCTGTCTCTAGACTGTTCACTACAGTGCCAGAGGTTGCTAATCCTTCTTTCTTTCTTCCATGAGTTGTAGCGTGCATGTTGTGGCATTTGGCTATGTGGCAGCATTAGGGAAGGGAGTCGTGGGTAGTCTGTATTTTGAAATATTACAGACTTCCCTTCATGGGCACCCAGTTTTCCCTTGTCTCAATTACTGATACCCCCAGAATCACCTTTAAGCTCAGGTCTTGTCAGCAGAGGTAAGGGCCATGCTGAAAAAAGATACCCCAGAAGTCATGGATAATCAGTGTCCAGGCATCTATTTCCTTCAGAGGGGCTACTTATTTTTGTGGACCAGAAGGATGCATTTCCAGATAGTACCCATCCATTAGCACTGCAGAAAGTGTCTTTGCTTTGTTTGCAAAGGGACTGTCGTTCAGTTTAAGACCCTGTGCTTCAAATTGAACAGCCATTCAGGTTTGTGTGTGTTCTCCTTAGTTACAGTTAGTGCCCATTTTGTTCAAGATAAGTCTGTTGCGTTATCTTGAAAAATGGTTGATCTTGGTATCTTCAGAGGTACAGTTACTTCAGGCTTGAGATTGTTTTCACTCTTTTTGTCTTGATATGGGGATTGTGGTGAACTGGAAGAAGTCCAGTGTCCAGCTCAAATAGCAATTAAACTTGGGAAGGGTGATCAGTACAGTAGCAGTGGGTGTCTATCTTGTAGACTCAGATCAACAAAGCTAATGGTAGTTCCTGTCCTTGGCTTTGGCTAGTTATACCCTGTCACCAATTTTGAAGCTCATGTCCCACAGGCTCACATCACTGGTATATAAAGCAGCATTGATCCTTCAACTTGAACTCTTTATACATACAACATCCCAAAGCCAGGATATGAAAGGTGATCTGAAGTATTTAGTTGATAACAACAACCTCTCCATCTCCACCACCACCACCACCACCACCACCACCACCACCACCACCACCACCACTACTACCACCACTACTACCACTACCAATAGAGGTGCATCTTTTCTTGAAAGCTTTAAGGGGGCCGGCTGGAACCCCTATATATGGTGGTATAGGGCGAAAAATGCAAAGTCATGAAAAAATTCATGGAGCTTCATATGGCAATTGAGAATACGTATACGAAATATTTCGTCAAAATTCCTCTTACTTTCGTAGTTACAGGGTAATTAGTTAACGTAACTCAATAAGCCTAAAACATTGATCCGTACAAGAAAATGCAATATTTCTTCTATTATCGTAAATTTTGATCATTATTGTCAAAGAAATTGGGAGAAATGGCATCTATAGACATTCCCCAAGTCGAGAAGGAGACTTCAGGCTCAGTACCAAGTCCAGTCCTGATTTAGTGCGATCACAGACTTCAAGTAGTCTACACGTTCCATTTCACCTCTGACATTCGCCTGCGTTTATGTATGTTTATGTATGTTTCGGCAAGAATTCCATCATGCCAATGAGGAAAAGACAAGGAAAACATCTCGCTAACATACAGACGAAGAAAAATCGCTCAAGTATTATTACAGAATATCATATATATGCGTAGTTAGCGAAGAAAAATCGCTCAAGTATTATTACAGAATATCATAATATATGCGTAGTTAGTGAAGAGAGAGGGGTGGGTTGCGAAGTAAGGGTTGCTTAGTAACGCCCCCGTCTTGCTTGACAGCACACGTCACACTGTGCCCAAGGCTACGATATTTGAGCAAAGAGATCTTCATTTATGATAAATAACAAAGTTTTGGTTTTTAATACCCAAAATGGAATATGAAATTCATAATAATCATGATTTATTAAATTGTCTTTGTAAAAAAAAGAGTACGCCTTCGAGTTTCACCTCTTGGCATTCTCTTGCATTTACGTTTGTTTATCTTTGTTCCGGGCAAGAATTTCATCATGCCAAAGAGGAAAATACAAGGAAAACATCTCGCTAACATACAAAAGAAGAAAATTCGCTGTAATAAGCCGAGTTAGTGAAGGGGGGAGAGAGAATTGCGTAGGAAGGAGTGCCCCATCTTGCCTCAAGCAGTGCCCAGGCTGCGATATATGAGCAAAGGGATCATCATTTATGATTAAATTATGATAAATAAAATAGTTTTGGTTTATTAATACACAAAAAAGAAATATACATTCATAATGATCATTATTTATTAACATTGTCTTTATAGAAATACGAAGGAAAACTTTGAACGCCCGTATCTCAAAACTATACTTATTGACCTTCAAAATCTATCTTCTCACTTAGTTTTAAAGCTATAACATTGGAATTTGGTATATAACTCAAAAAGACATTATAGAACAATCAAATAGAGCCCTTTTTTCCAATTTTTGTTTCGTATTTTTTTTTATAAATTTTTTTCTCCTGATTTATAGGGTTTATTTTTTTACCATATTGAAAAATTCATATCTAGCAAAAAAATGACTTTTAGAAAAAAAAACTCTCCATTCGATTGGAGGTCTACATCAGGTCTATATATGGTAGTAATCCCAGGTCTTAATATTAAATATCAAGGGAGGAGATAGAATTTGAAAAATGGTTATTTTCGGGATAAATCGCCCTGGCGTCACAAAACCGGAGGTCAGAGGCGAAAATCATATGCGGTTTGGAGATGTCCCAAGTCACCTTATTAAGTGGTATGAATATCAAAGTCCTGTCCTTAAAAAAGGGCATTAGCCGGCCGGCCCCCTTTAAAGGTTGTTTGGGATATATGCCTGTAGTGCCTGGTAAGCTCTTCAGATGCTCAATTGGGTATCACTGTTTTAAAAATGCAGTTGGTGTTGCTGGTGTTGTGAGCATTCCAAGACAGATTGATTGTCACTCAGTGGTGTCCAGGAGCATGAGGGACACAATGTAGTGTCATACATCAACAGGCTTTTGGGGACAGTTCCTATCCCCATTGCAAGTTAGCTCAGTGTTCTGGTTAAACTGCTTGGCAATAATCTACAATTTGGCACATCAAGTGCATGAGTTGGTAGACTGCTAATCTGTCAAACTGCCTGCCAGATTTGGGCAGGAAAAATATCTTGGTGGACCAGATCAGTTGCAAGGTTGTAGGTTGTAGGCACCAAGTGGTCCTACATCTTAATTAGTGGAAAGGTTCTTCAAGTTTACGGAACACTTGTTCTTCAAGCTTTTGGGAACACTGTTGATCAACCTATCCATCAAAGGAATTTTAACTGGAATTTCCTGGTGTTCTCCTTTCTGGTGCCAGACCCAATCAACTTTGGTAGACACGCTTCAACTCTTCTGTGACCACCAAGATTCCTGTGCTATCTCACACCAAGAATCAGGGTAACCCTTGTTGGCCCCCAGTCATGTGGTACCCCAATCTGCTGGCTCTTCTGGTTAAGGCTCTAAGAGACATCTCTCCTTGGCATACTCCTCTTTGTCATCCCATTCTGCGTTGGTTGTGCCAGCGTTCAATGGTGTCTTGAGAGGGACATTTCTCCAGGAAGTCACTCTGCAGCTGATTTCCTTCTCTTCCTCTGCCGGGATTAACTCATATTTTTCTATGGTAAAGGGTTATCGTTCTACCCTGAAGCAGGTCTTTGATGAGAGGGCATGGATCTCTTCTTTCTTTAAGAGAATACTCTATGCTTATTATAAGCTTTGAACAGTCTTGTCCACCCTGTGAATTTAGGTCTTGAGAGTGGGTATAATTTTTGTTGTCCTCTGCAGTGTCTTGTAGGTTATTTTTCAGCTCCTGGGAAAGGCTTAAGATAAAGATCTTACTTGCAAGTCTGCTTGGTATATGAAGGGATGGAATTATTATATTTCATTCAGTTTTGAGGTTGTTGGGTTAAGTTGAAACCTTTGAGTTCACATGACACAAGATTTGAGAGCAAAACTATTCCATTCTTTTGAAACTTCTTAGGTGGAGATTGAGAAAAGGTTCCGAGAGATATTTGGTGTTGCATGGGCAATTGTTGACACTTTTTCATGTCCATTGGCAAGCTGAAAAAGAAAGTGAACAAAAATTCCATTTCCTCCCAGCTTTGTGAGGTAATCAAACAAGCATACCAGTCATCTAGCATGAGTGATGATTCGATACCCAGTGCAAAAGATCTCAGCATCCAGGGAGTTGCTTTGTTCTGTTTATTTAGGATGAGCCTGGTTTCTTGTATATTGATACCAGACATATTAAGAGGACAAACCTGATTCACCTGTTTCTACTTCAAGGACATCACCCTGAAGTCCTTGTATACCTTATTCTTTGGACCTTTGGTGACTTTTCAACATGCAGTATAGTTCCACAAGCTCCATTTGGACAGGAAGGTATGTCACCAAAAGGTTCATGGTAGGCTTTCAGCTTGTTTGAATGGGGAAATTTCAGAATTCTTTCCTCTCTCTTTCCTCCTTTAACTGTAAATAACCTGAAGTCATGTTTGTGTTGGTTTGGCTTTGTGTAGGTGGGTTATTTAACAGAGTTAATTGTCCAAAATCTACAACTGGAGGATGTAACTCCCCCCCCTTCAGTTGTAGATTATACTATAACATTGTTCATGTGCCAACAAACCTTCGGTCTTAACAATAGGATAATTTTCTAGCACTTAGCCAGATCCGGTTAAATCGCAGATGAAAAGCAAGGAATCTTGTGAGATCTGGCAACGCGTGCGTATATCGGGTGAAAACTGGTCAAGGACCATGCACCCACACTACTGCATTCAGTTTTTTTCTGAACTGCATGGGTGAGAACAATTGCAATGATATTACTATCTAACGAGCAGTATCTCCCATACCTACATAGAAGAGATTATCATCTTCATCATCATCATCATAAATTTTTATGTCTGACTTTTCCATTTTATATGGTTAGGTATAAAGTATCTCTCCACTCTTATCTGTTCTCCGTTCTTTTTGCCTGAATTCCTATCTGGTATAGGCAGTCCCCAGTTAATGGTGGGGGTTCTGTTCCTGGCTGAGCTCTGCTAACCAAAAATTGTCCATAACCGGATTGGTGCCGATAAACTGCTTACTGGCAATTTCTTGAGTCTGTCTGTATCCATTCTCATCACTGATCCAAACCATCTGAATCTTTGATATATACAATCCTTTTTGTGGCTTCTTGATACCACAGCTCTCCATTAATTTGTCTTTTGTATAGTCTTCCCACCATATTCTGACCATGAATCTAAACAATCTGTGGTCACAACTTTTCGTTTTCCTTGTCAGTGCTCAGGTTTATGCTGTGTAGAGTAATGCAGGTTTATATCTACGTACTGTAGTAGGTATTTTCTCCATCTGCTAGGGGATATTTTTATTTACCATGGAAGAGCCAGGGTTGATGTAAATCTTTCTGGAACAAGGTTCCGGCAGAAATACTCAGGCACCTTATCACCTAAGTTTATACCAGGCTGTATAGGAAATTACAAGTCATCCTCCCTTTTGCTCATGTAAACAACCAGACATTTCCAGAAGTTGATGGACAATCTTATCTGTCTCTGTATCAAACTTACTCAGACAGTATGGGGCATGGCAAGGTTAGTAACCTCTGAAGCTTTGTGAGACAATAGCTCCCACCTAATGAATGAGTCTCATAAATAAAAGTCAAATATTTATGTATATGCTTAATGTTGACAAATTGCAGTTACTATTTAAGATAGATTACATTTTCTTAGGGACTGTCTACCATATTTCAGAGTGTTGAAGATACAGGTACTCCAGCCTTGAAGATACATGGTGTGGTAAGTGCATTTGACTGTTTGAATGTGTTGAACTATCATGATATTGGCTGGTAGAGCTTATTTATTATTACGGTTTTTTAGTTTGTTTATTTTGAAAATACTTGTCTGTTGGCTTTCCAACCATAGTCTGTTGATATGGAAATCAATGTTTGTGACTGTGAATCTGTGTGGGTACCAGAGCAGGTGGAAGACCTAGAGTTACTTGGATAAGAATTGTGAGAAGAGAGGCTGGGGATGAGTAGAGATTTGTGAAGACAACACAGGAAAGCCTCTGAGTTTCAGAATTTCACAAGAGACCCTTTGCATCACAAGCCCTTAGAGCAAGTGATGATAATGTATAGTTTATAATTTTACTTGACCAACATTTATTATAACTTGCATTTTATATTCAGTTGTTCAGGTTTATAATATGTTACTCTGTCATGTCAGTTGGTAATATAATTGAAAATCTTCAAAATAATAGCATCATTTCCAACATAATGAGAACTGTGGCTATTTTATCATGGCTTCTGAACAAAATTTGTTGATAATTATAACAGTTTTAGTCTGGTATTGGGTAATGTTGATTTCGGTGTACATTTCACATTGAGTTATGCGAAGGAAATTTACTGGGAGCTTAATCTAGGCTACAGTTATAGTGTAGAATAAGGCAGTCCCCAGGTTACGATGGGTTTGGCTTACGACGTTCCGAGGTTAAGGCGCTTTTCAATTATATTCATCAGAAATTATTTCCAGGGTTACGATGCCTACGGCGCTGATTTGGCACAAGAAATATGACACCAAAAATGCAAAATAATCAATATTTAAAGGATTTTTTTATGAAAAATCCAAAATGCAGTTTACATAGTTTTGAATGCACCCAAACCATTAAAAGTAAGGTTTTCTTAGGATTTTTTATGATGTTCCGGCTTACAACGATTTTCAGGTTACAAAAAGTCTCAAGAACGGAACCCCCGTCGTAACCCGGGGACTGCCTGTAGTAGTTTGTCTAGTGTGACTGTGAAATCTTTTTGACTTCCAAAAATAAGCAAGGAGCAAGTTCATTCCTTTTCTCTGCTGATGTCTCCTAAATTTCAGGTGTATTGGTTTTATTTTGTATCTTTTCATTTCTTTTTATTTACCATCTTTCTGTCTCTCTGCAGGCTGATTTTCCTGTGGAATTCCTCTTGGGTTTATAATCTATTGACTGTATCCATAAGGGTTTTCAGCTGAAGATTTAAAGAAAGAAAGAAAATAGAAGACTGTTTTATTTGGACTAGTTGTCTGTTATACAGTATGTACCTGAATGTTGGTATTTATGGAGTATGTATAGCAATTTAATTCAGCAATTTAAAAAGATTAAGAGGCTTTTGAGGCATCACAAATTACAACGTCTTTTAGCAATATAAGTTGAATGTATGGTATTTTCTTTTGTGTTTTTGTTAGGAAATACTAATGTGAGACTTGTAACATGATCTTGTAACATTATCTCATGTAACAAAATTGTGGTTATTTTCTCCTGTTCTTCCAGTTTTAGAAATTTCTCAAGCCATATTTTGCCATTGTTATAATTATTAACATGTACCTTGTTAAACTGCAGGACTGTTATCATAATTATATTGTAATAATGATACACTTTACAGGAGAGCGATATTGCAGTTATAAAGTTATTTGTGTATAACTTAGTTTTATGGTATGTGAGTGGCAAAGCTAAACAGTGATAATGTATGCATATACATATACGTAGTGTTATTGTAAATTAGGAATGTTGATATTGCTTAATTTTCAGTAGTTGAGTACTTTAGTTATTAGTCTTGGGGTTGTCAACTTAAAATTTATAGAATTAGAATAGGCAGTCCTTGGTTATAAGGGGGGAACTCTGTTCCCAGCCGAGCACTGCTAACCAGAAATCACTAATAATTATGGTAATAAATGGCGGTTACAGCATCGTAACCACCAATAAACTACTTATTGGCACAAATAAACCGCTTACTGAAACCGATAAACTGCTTTACGATGCTGAAAATCACTTAGCATCACAGAAAATCTGGTTAGTGATGTCGTTAGCCAAGCACTGTAAAACCGGAGGACTGTCTGTATTGTAAATTAATTTACTTATCTAGAAAGAAAAGGGAAATATGGGAACAGAGACCTTTTTGGTCCTTTCTTATCACTCTTGTACAAAGACTTTCAGAGGAAGAATCCAGGTCAGCTGTTTAATCTGCACTGGTTGTAATTCTTCATGAGAAGTGTGTATAAGTAATATACGTAATGCAAATCCCTATACAGTAGTTTTCTTTTTCTCTGTTGTTTTATTCCTGTGTTTTTTTAGATTTGTGGAATATCATTATATCACAGCATCTTGCCAGCTATTTCTTTTGTTAAGAAGAAAAAGGCTTAGATAATAGCAGTGTAATGAATGATCAATGATATCTTATTCCATTATTGTTATGTGTAGTAAATAAAAATATAGTTTGAAAGAAATTGTGTCTTTTTTTCCATTTTTATTTAGAACAGTATTGTAGAGTATATTAGTTGCTGGGATAGTCAAATACTAGTTTTAAAAGTATTTTGATATAAACACTCTCAAGTTGAAACAATGCACTTGTATACTAACAACAGGTTAATTGGAGATTTGCATTTGTTACTTATCAGATATTAATTTAAAATGGGCTATGTAAGAATTAATTTGCATGCTTAGTGGTAATCCAAGTTACTTTAAGGTGACAGATGTTCATCTGCTTGTAGAAAGGTATGAACCATCAATATGGTTTTATAGTCTGAGCTCAAGAAACAGCCGTTCAATTGGTTGTCATATTATTTAGCTTTGTTGTGGTGTGCCAGTACTGTTCAGACAAAAAGCATGTTTAAGATTTATTTTGTGTTGAAATTATTTGGTTCACACTCTTAAGTTAATTTCTGTAAATATGTTAGGTATTGATGCTCCATAAATCCTTTGTAAAAATGAATAACAGGTAGGTATGGTTGTTCTAGACTCAAGGAAATTATGAGGCAGTCGTTGGAGTAGTTTATGCCGATATTTTTATTTGTAGACCTTGTTTTGAGTGGACCCCCTTGACGTAATGTCATGATATGTTACATTAGTTATAATAATAATGATAATGGGCACAATTTTCAGTGTCGAAAATGATGACAATAATTGCTGGTCCACAATAATGTCACTTGTGAAGTATAAAGTCTTTAATAATAGAGCTTTCGAACCCTGTACTAGGTTCATCTTTAGACTGAAGATGAAGCTAGTACAGGGTTCAAAAGCTCTTATTATTAAAGACTTTATACTTCACATGTGATATTATTGTGGACCTGCAATCAATAATGATAATAATAATACTATAGTGATAATCCCCCCTCCCATAGCCCAATACTTTGTGACATTGGGCTCGTTTAGTGCAAGAAAGAAAATGGCAATGGCTGTGGATAACATTCCTACCCTTGCAGGTCTTATCATACCTTCAAGTTCACTTACAATCCAGGAGTTAGTCAAATTTATATACTTAAGGAGATTACTCTTATGATTTTAAGTGTAGTAAGTCGGAAGCCAAACATCCGAGCACAGGTTTGAATAAGTTGACTCACCGCCCTCACCTTCATCAGTTCCTCCTTCCCCCACCAACAAGCTCCCACCATCCCCCTCGCAAACCTGTCCTTCTCTCTCTCTCTCTCTCTCTCTCTCTCTCTCTCTCTCTCTCTCTCTCTCTCTCTCTCTCTCTCTTTAAATTGCACACAGGAAGATTTAAAGTCTCACACAGTTAATCTATTGTAATTTTGTTTAATAGTTTAGGAATAAAAATGTTGGGTGTAGTAATGAATCGATGGTTAATGGACAAGACTGTTTTTGCTCGTTTGCCAGTTTTGAATACAGTATTTGAGCAATTTACTATAAATGTTCACTGGCATGCGAGTGCAGAAAGTGGTGTGTCGCTGGGTGCTGAAGGTGTGCTACAATCACACTCCGCATGGCCAATTTGCTTAGATGTGCAAATGTGTAATTGCTCTCTGACTTTTTTAATATGTTCAACCAAGAGAGGAAAGCTGGTGCACTGAAAATAAGTCTTAGGGAATGATTAACCATAACACTTTTTATGTATAGCCCCCCTCATTTTGGGACCACCTTGACGTAGTGAGGGGGCTCTCGAACCTCAGGAATTTCTTCCTAGGTTCGAACCCAAGAGTCCCATATAACATTATATATTTTCGAGGTAAGTTCTGTGGACTTTTCCATTTTGCCAAAATTTTCGTAAGCAAATAAATGAGAAAACATACCATGGCTTAACGTGGAGTTAAATCCGAAGCTAAATAGTGAGAACTGTGGTAGATCCATCATCTACCCGACAATGTTCGAACCTGTTTTTCAGGCGGAACTATTCTGTGGAGCCGGACCACGGATTCCAGGGGGGGCCTGGTTCTAGGAATAGAACTCTCGGCATTCTATCCAGTTTGCCCATAATGTGATTAGGATGGGGATATTTGTATTATCGTAATACTCTTAGCCCTAGCAAGCGGGTTCTGCTTACACTTGGGCCATACTAATCATGTTATGCCATCCCCTTTTTGGGGTAGGGTAGGGATGCGGTCATTTGGGAGTCCTTTCTCACTTGCGCCATTGGCGGAAGATTTAACTTCGCGAAGGGCCAATGATATCTTTTCAAGAATTTTTTTTTTTCATATCTCAAATTTATGAATACTGATCTAAATGATTTGAGTACCCTGGGCCCCATGATGGAAAAACTCCGGACCAGTTAATGACTATTTGCACGTCACCCCCAGATTTCCTCAAGTAGTGAAAGTACTGTAAATGATACAAAGGAACACCCTGTTCCAAGTGAAGAAGCAGAGCCAGAAAACCAATTATGGTGCATAAATAAAAAAGAAACAAACAAAAATAAATGGGTAAACTCCAATATCGTAACAATGGAACCATATATGTATGATGAACAATAATTCTGAATTAGAGACTAATATTCGTCCCAACAATACAGAAAAATGTAAAAATCATAATAGACAAGCAACATACATAAAACAAGGACCAAAAAGAAAAAAAAATTACCGACTTAATCCCACATTGGTACATTTTGATGACCTCTTTGGACCAGATAACTGGTCAAGATTTCTAGTCCTCAAAGCTGACAACAAAATCTCAGCAGTGATACTAGAAAACAAATTACTTAACATATATCCAACACATGACATGGAACGTAGACACATCAAGGACAATGAATGGCTTATCCAAGTAACCAATAAAAAGCAGTCCACTGCCTTTTAAAGTATAACAGAAATAAATAATATAAAAGTAACAATTACAAGCCATGAAACATTGAATTATGCACAGGGTACAGTCATCCTACCCAATAACGAGCAGGAGCTTCCTTCAAAACAACTACTGCATGACTCCTTAAAATGGCGATAAAGCAATATTCACGATCTAGAAATATACTCGATTTCAAGTAGGAAAGACAAGAATAAAAATATCAACATTGCTAAAATAAAATTGACAGGCCAAGACCTACCATTTAAAATAAAAATTCTTGGACAAAATAGAGAAGTTCGTCCTTTCGTTCCAAAACCACTACAATGTACACAGTGCTCAAGGTATGGACACATACAAAAAATGCCGTAATGAGGGAATATGTGCAGTCTGCCTATCGGATAACCATACCACTAATTGGAACTGTAATCACCCAAAATGTATTAATTGTGGACTAGCCCATCACGCGAAATCTAAAGAATGCTCATTTTACCAATACAACACAGAACTTGAGTTGTTAATAATTAGGACAGGAACGTCAGTTATGGAAGCCAGACTCGAGCTAAAGTAAGAGGAGTTAATAATCCATCCAAAACCCCCACCTTTTCAAATGTAACTAAAAATCAAGACATGAAGCATCACAATAACAAACAAGATAATATAAATATAGAAACTAAATTTCATACCAATAATACTGAAACCCAAAATAAAAGTGATATTATACCAACCAATACCACCACTAACACGGATGATTCAGTTATCCATGGAAAAGAACTTCCAATGGAAGAGGAGTTAAATGATAATAATAATCGAACTGAAAAAAAGAAAAGAATACTGGAACGAACTCCACCTAAGGGAAAAAAAGTGAATATTGAAAATTACAATCAATCCAAAGAAACTCCAACTACACCAGGAGAACATTATAAAAAAGATATCAAACTAACCTCATCACAAGTGGAAATACACAATTACCCTCAGTCTCAATGAAACCGCCAACATCTGGACAATAAAGAAACAATCACTCTTTACAATTCCCATCATATAATACTAATGAAAATCATACCATTAAACCAAACCAAAATATAACTATCACCCCCCAACCATCCACAAGACCCAAATATTCCATTAACAACAACAAAACAAATAATCCCTCAAACCGACAGTCCTTATCAGTACAGAAAAGGACCAATAGAATTACTTAACCAGAAATTTCTAAAGCTAGATCAAATATTTCTGAACCAATAATTAACATCACCAAACATACTTCGTCTTGTGGGTGTAATGAGTGCTTCCCAGGTACAGTCGGCAACAAAACCGGCATCGCCCCGCCAAACCTGGCTTGGAGAGATCATGCCCTTCTTGCCCTGAAAGGTGGCCCATGTTCATAACAACCAGTACATAGTTCGAATGGGACGAGGAGGGAAATTACGGTAATCAGGCAAAGAAATGCAGTAATGAATGAAATATATTTGGACAAAGATAAAAGAGGAGAGAGAAAGAGAGAGAGAGAGAGAGAGGGGGTTTTGAGGAATGGTAACGAAAGAAATGCATACAGTGTACAGAGAGCGAGAGAGAGAGACTGAGCTTTTATTCCTGTTTAGTTATTAATCTAATGGATATATTTGAGACCGTCTGCTTTAAGAAATGTTATCGTAAATATTTTGGAAAATAATTATTATGAAATCTTATCACATCGTATTGTTGTAAATCGTTATATTTTCTATATAAAAAAACCTTAAATATTATTGGAACTGACTATTCATATTAATATTATCCAGACGGAAATGTCCTTTTTCATTATCTATAGCAGCTGTATTCTCTCTCTCTCTCTCTCTCTCTCTCTCTCTCTCTCTCTCTCTCTCTCTCTCTCTCTCTTTGCACGTTTGACGGCAATGATGCCTCACTGCTGGGGTGTCACCACAGGGCCAGATGCTTAGAATTCCTTGAAACAGGTTTCCATTTGTAGTTCGTCTTCCGGAGGATCCCTAAAATGAACATTGACAAATTCACCTTGCACAAAACCGGCTTATTGATGATCTTCTAACAGCTTCATTCTCATTTTGCTTGATCTTCTTTTGTCTCTTAGGAAATCAGAGTTTTTCTTTTTCTATCAATGTTCTTGGTATCCTTCCGTTTGACTTCTCTTTGGTTTATCTCTCTTTCCTCCAGCTCCTCTCATTTCCGCTTCCAGGACTCCTTCGTGTATCCAGTCTTCCTTCATTTCTCGTCTCCTTGTATCTCTTCTCTGCAGACCTTCATGCATCCTTCTTCTGCTTTCTCTCAGCCTTTCTGTCAGCCCTCCTCTTCAGTATCTACAACTAATGCCATCTGAATTTCCTCTTAGTACCTATAGGAACGTTCTTTTTTACCTCTCGCCTCCCTGGAGCCTCCTGTCCTCTGTCTTTTCTAAGTAAGCAGTTATGACGTGTTTGGCATTCTCAGGATTCCTTTTTAACTCCTCCAGAAGTATTCCGTCCTGTACCTGCAAAAGTAGTCTATCTCTTCTCTCCTTGCGCTTTTAACGGCATGATGCCTCACTGCTGGGGTGTCATCACAGGGCCAAATCATTGCAGAGGGGTTTTGTTTAGCCAGCAATGAGCGCCTTCCCTCTGCTCATTGGCACTGCTCACCAAAAAAAAAAAACTGTAGTTCTTGAAGTTTTGTATCGCTCCAACTCTGAATTTATATATATTGAGAATTTCCGAATATATATAAATTGAGAATTTCCTAACATGGTGTTATCGCTCCAACTCTGAATTTATATATATTGAGAATTTCTGAATATATATAGATTGAGAATTTCCTGACGTGGTATTGTCGCTCGAACTCTGAATTTATATATATTGAGAATTTCTGAATATATATAAATGGAGAATTTCCTGACGTGGTGTTGTCGCTCCAACTGAATTTATATATATTGAGAATTTCTGAATATATATAAATTGAGAATTTCCTGACATGATGTTACGGGTTTTTCAACTTCCTTTTGAACAATAACTTGTTTGTGGACGGTCCTTTAACAGCTTGTACTATGTTGTTTTCACATTTTGGAGGGTTCCTTATATGTACCAGACATTTGGTTTCCTCCAAAAACTTGGTTTTTATTCCTTGTTGTGTTTGATGGCAGACTCTCTCGTGGAAGGTGAGTAATAGAGCTTGAAGCGTAAGGTTGGTTTGAAAATCTGCCGGAGACTTCGACTCGACTCCTCTCGATTTCGAAGTCTTCCTCCTTCCTTGGAAGCAGACGGAGACAGTGTGTTCGTTCGTTCGTCCTCTTCCATGTCTGTCTTGAAGAGCGCTTTCCCGTTGGGATTCTTACGGACTTGGGAAGCCTTTCAACCTCTTGAGTTCCGCCACCTTAAGGTCACACTGGAGTTGACGCTTTTCCTTCCTGAGGTCTTCCACTTCCTTCAGCAGGCGCTAGAACCTGAGTTCGAGGTCTTTGCTCTCGGATTCGCGCTCCTCGGTCGCGTCATTTTGTTCCTGGATGAGCCTCGCCATCCGCGATGCTTATTCAGTCCTGAGCTGCTGGCTTTCTCCTTCTGTCCTAGAAGCTTCTCAGTCCTTTGAAGCTGGCAGTTTGCCTTTGCTAACTGCCCAGACAGATCCCTCACATAATGCATCGTTTTTCTGCCCAATTTCCTTTGTGTTGTACTTCATCTGGTGATTTTCTTCTGTGATCTTGAGGATCTTGTTTTCCAGCTGTTGTTCTCCCTCTTTATCGTTCTCCTTCTTCAGAAACAACGTTTCAGCCTCGAGCGAGTGGGCCCTCTCTCGCCAGGCCTGCTATTGCAACACCTCATGAGTGACCTGTCCAACGCCTTCATAGTAGTCGACCTCTGCTGTAACTGACGATTTATTATGTCAAGTTCACCTGCTGGATGGTGTCTCGCAAGGCCTCAATTCTCTCGTCCAGTTTTTTTTCCTTGGGCTCTTCAGCTCCATCATCAGAGATCTACATCCTCACCAGTGAATAGGCCGCTACAGCAGACTTCTCTCAGTAAATCGCTGGACATGTGGACAACAACGTCCGAGCAACAGCTGCTGCCGAGGCCAGACAAGGCCATATTTTCTTCAAACTGGAATCCATATCTGCAGAGGCCATACCCAGTTCTTACACACACTCCTCTTTCTCGATTCTTCATTGAGTTTCTATATATCAGGAGAGATATTTCGATTTGTCAAAATATATCAGGAAGTATTTTGAAAGATTAGGATAATGTCTTGGGTCTCTTGGTGTTATATTTTGCTGAAATAATCTCTCTCTCTCTCTCTCTCTCTCTCTCTCCTCTCTCTCTCTTCTCTCTCTCTCTCTCTCTCTCTCGTCCTACCCCGAAAGTCGGAAATTCTTCATTTTTTCCTTCATTTACGTTTAAGGCTTTGCAGTGACAAGCGTAATCTTAGAGTATTAAGGAATAGAGAGAGAGATATGCATTGTAATTTAGCGCAGAAAAACAGTGTATTGGTATATATGTGAAATCACTCCGTTTGGACCAGGAAATCTGTTTTTACCATAACTTTTTTTTCGTTTATAATGCCTCAATTAAGGGTTTTTTTTATTATTTTCTCCATCTATATATATATATATAGATATATATTATATATCTATATCTATATATATATATATATACATATATATATATATATATATATATATATATATATATGTATATATATATATATATATATATATATATATATAATTATACATACATACACATATACAAACACAACTTACCAGAATATATATATATATACAACTTATCAGAGAGAGAGAGAGAGAGAGAGAGAGAGTGTCTGCGGTATTTTTCTTTGAGTTTATCATAATACACAAAGTAGACTATGCCTAAGATTAGAAGAGGATTGATTTGATTTGTAATATTTTTCCAAGTCCAGAAAAGGGATGAGTTTGTCATATTATTCTATGTCATGTAATACTTATAGCAGAAAATATTCACGTACAAACAAGGGTTGAGTTTGTGATATTTGTTAAACATATAATTATAAAAAAAAATACCATTTGTCAGTATTACTAAAATATAATGACAGTCTATTTGAGAATCTTTACTCTCTCTCTTTTGTCCTACAAAGAAACAGGAAAAATCTGAATATGTTTTGTAACTCATAAGACTTCACTAGCGCCTCAGCGGCGTGGTTGGTATGGTATTGGCGTCCCACCTCGGTGGTCGCGGGTTCGATTCTCGGCCATTCCATTGAGGAGTGAGAGATGTGTATTTCTGGTGATAGAAGTTCACTCTCGACGTGGTTTGGAAGTCACGTAAAGCCGTTGGTCCCGTTGCTGAATAACCACTGGTTCCGTGCAACGTAAAAGCACCATACAAACAAACAAACATAAGACTTCCATCTGTCCACCCGCCTGTGGTGTTTGCGTATGGTAACACTGCATCCCGGGCTTTAGAGTTACATTCAGTTTACACTCAACAATAATAATAATAATATCATATTTCGAATATTAACGGTGTAATTCGCATACAGTAAATTATTAAAACATTTTTCAGTTGCAAATGTACACCCAGATATCCTTTTATTTACATAAAACTTAGACATAGCGTAACTTATTTAAAGCCCGGGACGCAGTGTTACCATGCGTGACCACCACAGGCGGATGGACAGATGGAAAAAAACGGAGTATAGTTGGTAAAATTTGCTTGCAGACCAGCTAGTTTGTTAAGTTCACTTGTGGCCCAGCTAGTAAAATCGTAAAATGATTCAATGGATTATAAATGGTCTCTTAACCCGACTACGTCTGGGTGAATTACAAAGAATTATACGAGACCACAACCCAATGTGTATATGTCTACAACATATAGGAGGTAACCCTACAAATACCCAACACTATAAAATTGCCTGTTATTCACCAACTGACGGTGGAAAATTAGGCACAGCCATATACGTTCATAATCGCATAACATATGAACCTTTCAACATACCATCTATGCCATATCAAATAACAGCTATTAAACTGTATATGCCTGACAAAAGTAAAATCCCTATTTGTAATTTATATAACCAACCAAATTTCAATGCAAATTTTAGTGATTTTCTAAACTTATTAGCAAAAGTATACACGAACCCCTACTTATAGTAGGAGATTTTAATGCACACAATCCATTATGGGATAATAACCCCACTGACGTATCCGGAACCAACATAGAAAAAACTATAATGGAACACAACCGGTGTTGTCTCAATGAAAGTGAAGTTCCAACATACTTTTTAAATACACACATAACCTTTTTCTCAATTGACGTTTCATTGTGTTCAAATGATGTAGCCGAGAAATTTGAATGGAATGTCCTAGACGATTCATACACAAGTGACCATTTCCCAACCATTCTGAACTACTTAAGTAATATCAAAATATTGCCACCTACAAGATATAATATCCAAAAAGCTAATTGGGATAAATATTTCGTATACACACGAAACATACCACCATTCCCACATAACGAAGATCACAATACTACATGTGAATCCTTCTCAAACTTCATAATAAATGCTGCAGATAAAAGTATTCCAAAAACCAAATCACATTCCACAAAATCCCCTGTCCCATGGTGGAATCCAACCTTAGCAACCTTCAGTAAAATAAAACATATATTGGGTCGCAATCTTAACAAACTCAAAATTCGCCTTAAATTACTCAACAAAATGCCCTATAATATAAACATATTAAACAAAATATTTATAACAAATATAACAATTAACCACATTAAACCACTGTATAACAAATATACAGCCAGATTTAGAAAATCGCATCATGGATAGAATATGCCTCAAACATATCTTCAAACACATCCACAAGGGATATCTGGCAGAAGATAAGGAAAATCAATGGAGAACATATAAGACCTCCAGGAAGTTCAATACATCTAAATGGAAAAATATATTTGAAATATCAAATATAATTGGAAAATATTTTGAAAACATCATTGCTTACTCTAGCCTAGATATACATTTTCAAAATATCAGAAAACAAAAAGACCTGGAATATAATTATGTTTTCAACATGGATGAACTAGATAATGCCATCAACTCATGTCATCCCTCCGCACCAGGATATGATAAAATATCATCTGAAATGATAGAAAAATTAGCTGCTGTGGCTAAATCATATTTATTAAAATTTTATAATAGTATCTGGCTAAAAGGTGTCTTTCCTGATAAATGGAAACATGCTATAATAATTCCAATAAATAAACTAGGAAAGGATGCAAGTAATCCACCCAACTATAGAGCGATATCCTTGACAAGCTGCCTATGCAAAAATCTTAGAAAAAATGGTTAATGCACGATTAACGTATGTAATGAACAAAGAATCCATTTTAACACCAACACAATCAGGTTCAATAGCTGGCAGATCAACCCTAGATTCCTTCTCAATACTGCCATTTAAAATATATGTAGTTGGACAAATTCAGTTGGATTTAAATTTTCAACTAATAAAACAAAAGCAATCATCCTCTACAAAGACAAAAGATGGCTGAAGAACCAAACTCTCAAACTTCACCTTTATAGCACTGATATACAATTTTGTACAAAAATCAAATATCTAGGAGTGATATTTGATCAACATTTAAATTGGAAAGAGCACATCAAATACATTAAAGCCAAGGGCATCAAAGCCTTTGCCATATTGAAAAAGTTATCACACACCTAATTGGGGAGCAAAGCGAGACATTTTATTAATGATATATAAGGCAACAGTCTTATCCATAATAGATTACTGCTGTCCAATATATTTATCCGCCTCAGAATCTGCATTAAAATCTCTCGATGCAGTGCACCATGAAGGCGTGCGATTGTGCACAGGAGCATTCCGATTGTCCCCAACAAGCTCGCTTCTGGTAGAGGCAGGTGTGTTGCCCTTGAAACATCACCGTAATTTAATAACAATACGAAGAGGTCTTTCACTACAAGCAGGATCATCTCCTGCAGCTGACTGCTTTCAAAATTATAATCCAGAAACAGAAATTCATAGTAGTAGCTCTTTCCCAAAAAGATGTATTTAGAGCTGAATACCTAATGAACTTACATAACATAAATCTAATTTTTCATCCACCTATAGAATTGTCACCACCATGGATGTTAAAACGAATATAGTATGTACCTCCCTGTCTTACCTACTTAAAAAAAAATGACAAGTACAGAAATGTACCGCCAACATGCTTTGGAGCACATTAGAAGAGAAGGAGACAAATTCATGGTATATACAGATGGCTCCAAAAATAATGTTGGAGTAGGAGCATCTGCATATTCGAAAAATATGTTAATCAAAAGAAGCCTTCCTTTAATATCATCAATATTTACTGCCGAAGTCACGGCCATACAAATGGCTCTTGATATGATATCTGAGGTAAGAGCAAGTGTCTATTATTTTCAGCGACTCGCGTAGTGCTATAGATGCTCTAAGACAGTATAAATCAATAAACCAAATAGTACATGAAATACAAATAAAAATTCATCAACTCCTCCAATCAGGATTACCAATAGAAATATGTTTGATTCCAGCACACGTGGGAATAAAAGGAAATAAAAAATGCAGACTCTGCTGCCAAATTAGCCTGCACTATCCCTCCAACAATTACACATGCCCCAGTGTCATACTGGATAACATCTGTCAAACCATTGCTGTACCAAGATTGGAAAAGAGAATGGGTCTTAGTGCCAAACACAAATAAACTTAAAAATATAAAAACTGAAGTGTATGCATGGAGGACATCGTCACAAAAAGAAAGATCAAAAGAGGTAATCCTAACAAGGCTCCGTTTAGGACACAAGATTCTCGCATCGTCACTTGATGTTAACACCACATGCTGAACCCAATAAAGTGTAATAGATGTCAAACACCCATACCAGTGCAGCATTTGCTTGTTGAATGCCCAAATTGGACCCAACAAAGATTTATCGACGGAATTAAAAAAATGAAAAGTATTCGTGTTGAAAGCAAAGATTTTTCAGTTAACAACATCATAAATTTTTTAAATAAGACAGGTGTCTTAAACAAAGTCTACATTTTTTTCCTTCTTCTCAGGATTAATCCCTGAGAAAAAGGAAAGCCCTATTAATAAAAAAGCTGATTGAAGAAGTTCCAATATAATTATAAGAACTCTCCCATTGAGCCACCTCTGTGAGAGTTGAGAATGTAAACAGATGTCTGGTTTAAGTAAATAATAATAATAATAATAATAATAATAATAATAAAATAATAATAATAATAACAGCAACAGAATTAACCATCTGATGTTCCTGGACGACATCAAGCTTATGGTAAGAGCATCAAGAAAATAATACCTTAATTCAGACTATATGAGGATTGTTATCTGGGGACATCAGGATGGAGTTTGGAATAGAAAAATGTGATCGGGCCCCAAAAACCAGATATGTCCAAAGAACAGTAGATGAAGATAACAACCAGTACAAAAAGTCGTAATTCATTTATAATAGCAAGTTTACAATTATAATTTAGTTTAGGGGATTCATCTGAAAAGAACATCACACCTAAATAGGTAGGATAGAGCTTCGTAATGTAGCTGATACATATCGAAGTCTGATAAGTTGTAGGTTATTTTACCCAATGACTAACAAAATAATTGAACGCACTAGATGGGACCAAGTCCCAAAGCATGGAATTTTTTATTCATGAAAGCTGTCAGTAACAGGAAATTACTATATCAAAGAAAGCTCAGAATTTCTGCGTTAAAGACAAGATTGTCTATTTGCCAGCTGTCCAAGTATGCTATTTGCCAGATGAATTGAAAGCTTCCTGCCAAGAACGCATATTGTATTTTCTTAAAAAACATTGTTGACAGTACCAGGTTTGCCATGAAATTTTTGAAAATTATTGCATTTACAGGGCAGTTTTAAAAGTTTTGTCATGCATTAATTTTCTTTGGATTGATGTTCAATGTATAAGTATATACGAATATGTGCATGGGATTACAGTATAACTTCAACAGTTTACAAGTACCAGAAGTGTTTATGATAATGAAAGCCATCAAACCTTCATTAAAAGGTTGCTTTCACGAAGACAAATATTGTATTAAAATAATATAGTTTGCAATGTAGTGAGTTTGTTATTTGACTGTTAATCATTGGTCTTTGGGCGATATGTAGTGCCATAATTGTTTTAAATTTTGCATTTTTACAATGTAGCTGAATTATTTTTTTCAGAGATTGAAGATTGATTAACATTTTTCAAGATCCTTAGAAGAGCTTTTTAAGGTAAGAAAAGGGAATTTTATTCTTATTAGGAATAAAAATGAATAAAAAGATACACAGTACAGTACTATATACGTTAAACAATGCATTTCAATCATAGAATGTGTATTATAACTTTTACTTTCTTGCGCAACTAATTTTTTAAGCTCTTATTGTTACATTTGTATTCAGTGCCATTTATTTGCTAATATATCGCATATTTAGTAAACATATTATGTTTAATATTTGCCTTTATTTATTGGGAGATTTTGTCATCTTATCCCTGTTGCATTTATAATGTATTATAGTGTTTTTCTTCATAATTCATTTCATTTATTGAGAAGTTGTTCTTACAAATCTATTAACCATTAGTCTTATCGTCCATTTACCTTGGTCCGTCCATACAAGGTATCATGGTGGGCTTAAGGAGGACATTGAAAAAGAAAAAAAATCAGGGTTTTTCATTGTCATGCCCTTCATTTAGTTGAGGTTCGTTAAAAGCCTTTTGATGTTGGGGTAGTCTCTCATAGTTTTCATTCCCCCTTGCATTCAAAGACCATGTCACTATCCATGCTATGAAGCATAATAGTACTATGCTTTCTATATATATATACATGCAGTAAGGTAAGGAAAACTGAATTAATGTTGTGCTTCCTTTTATCAGTCATTTTGTCTACCTTTTGTTCTTTCAAAATAATCCTGAATGTTTTTCTTGTAGTTTTCCTTCAATATTTTATAGATCTTCTGTTTCTTCTCCAGTTTTTGGACAATGCAGTGTAGAATAGAGTAGAGTAATTGAGTCAGATTGCTTCTAGACCACATAGGTACAGTACTGGTTTCCTTATTCCATTACATTGACCTAGCATTGAGCAATATTGACTGTATGGTCTATTCTGATCTCTTTTTAAGTTTGCTTTCAATATTGTATGTAGCGTACTATGAATACATAACAGAATTCAATTATCAGAATATCATTCCTAGAAAAGAGTTTAGAAAAAATAACCCCAAAACCAATGAGTCTAACAGTTTAGCATCACACTTACCATCTTTGAGCATTATAAGGAACTATATACCCTGATTTTTTCCATCTGTCCACCCGCCTGTGGTTTTTGCTTATGGTAACACTGCGTCCTGGGCTTTAGATAGTTACGCTGTGTATGTTTTAGGTAAATAAAAGGATATCCGGGTGTATATTTGCAACTGAGAAGTGTTTTAATAATTTACTGTATGCGAATTACACCGTTAATATTCGAAATAGGTTATTGTTATTATTGTTGAATGTAAGCTGCCTCTTCGGGGTGGCGTAACTATTTAAAGCAAGGACGCAGTGTTACCATACGCAAACACCACAGGCGGGTGGACAGATGAAAAAAAACAAGAGTATTACAAAGCACAGGTACACAATATTCCAAAAAATATGCTATAATTCCCACTTGTACTCCTTGTTTTTCTTCAGCCACAGAGGCCCTTGTTCTTTTTGAGTTGTAGCCTTTGTTTTGACTTTTTTTATTGATGAAAAGTTAGACGGAGAGAGAGAGAGAGAGAGAGAGAGAGAGAGAGAGAGAGAGAGAGAGAGAGAGAGAGAGAGAGAGAGAGATAAAGTATTCTATTTAACTCCAAACACACACACACACACACACACACACACAGAAGTAAGCATCAGTGGTGTCTTTGCACAGTTTTTGGTATGGTACTATATATTTTATCGTGCAGGATGGATAATGAAGCATCCTATACAATATTGATGCTAAATTTTTTAAAACTATATGTATACATCTGTATTGCATAAAAAAAAACACCCAAAGAGATTGATAAGGGGACTGGTATTGGAACAGCTGTTACCCAGCTAAGACCTGAAGGGACAAGATGTTTTTAAAAGAGTGAACCTCAAGTTTTAAATCATATGTCTTAGAATGGTAATGATTTGATGTTCTGGGGGGCCAAATAGACAAGTCAGTTACCCCTGGAAAGAAAACGGAACTGTACAAAATGGAACAGTTGAAGGATAAGTGGGACCTAATCCGGACAGATGCAGTAGACCTACATTTAGAGGATGATTTTTAATTTTGTAAGACTTAGGAATAAAGCTCATGGATGTTAATTCCATTGCTTAGCAGTGGATAAACTGAAACAGATCACCATAGGCATTGCGGATATTTACAAATGAACTGGGATGTGATAGCCAGGAGAATGTTATGGTTGCCAAGGATGGTCTTTAGTATAGTTGGTATTTCACTGAATATGTACATTGATAATTTATACCTTTTCAGAATTGAACTACGAATATAGTTTTTTCAGTGATAAAAGTAGAAAACTTAACCACACGAGTCAAGTAGTGTTATTAGACTCAAGGTGAACATTAGTTACTTGAAGAGGAGCCTTTAAGCTGGGGCAGAGGAAAAGCAGAGAGGAGAGAATTAGAGGGGAAAGAGGAGGAGGCTAAGGCAAGTGCAAAAACAATAAGGGAGTGGAATCAGGATCTTGATAAAGCAAGGAAAGCGAGAAATTTCCTGAATAGCAAAGTGGATAAGGAAAGATGTAGAAAATCTGGAAGAGGAAAATTGTGATGAAGATGGAAATAAAAATGTTCAAGGTGAAAAGAAAGAATTGAAATGTTAGCAGTTTTGAAAATCCACTGTGTGAAAAAGTAAGAATGGGAGGACCCTGTAGGGGTGTGGTGCCATCTGTTGTTTGCACTTCAACTTTGCAGTATCCCTCTGGCCTCCTCAATCAAGCTGCACTGACTATTCAGCATTTTACTTGACAACCTTTTCATCATCCTTTCTTCCATCCTGCAGTTCAGCCACTACAATTCCATTTTACTGTTTTGTGCTTAATGGCTGAAAGTGCCCCAGTGCTCTGCTTTACAGTACTGTATAGTTAAATCTTCAAAAATAAAATGAAGGAATGTTTGTTATTGACATGACAAAGGAACTTATAGAAAATGTGCCACCTGAATAGTTAAGAATGCTTGATCATCTCAGGAAAGTAAGAAAATGATGAACGAAAGACTGGGAAGAAATGATCAACGCAGACAGTAAATAAATTTGGTTCCCTGTTGGAGAGAGCAATAACAGAAGTACTCTATACTGTACTGAGGCAACTATGGGATGGCATTTGACAGATTACCAGGGCATGCAATTTAGATTGGTATTACTAAAGGAGAGGTAGAAGGGTAGTGGAAACTTCTGTTGGCAGTTGAACTAGCATTAACAGAAGAATCTGAGGAGGATGCAGAAGTGTCTAAAAGATTTAAGTGAAATGGACTTAGGACATAAAGCCTCTATCTCCTGTCCTACAACGATTACCGCAAAGCGGTGACAAGTCGACGCTATTTTCATCATATGCCAGGTCTGTGCAAGATAAATGTTCACCCTAGTCCCATGCCTTTTCGTGAGGGAAAGTAAGTGGGTTTGAGGACTTACAATGGCTACCAAAAACAGGTTTTATTGTGTCAAAACCTGTTTTTTGATAGTGTAGCCGCTGTTCATCCTCAAAGGGGCTTACAAAAGAATTTGACTGGTGACAAAATGACTTGGCTCCTAATAAATATATCCCAACAGCCCAAATTAATTTCAGGTCTGGCAATAAAGAGCAGGAGACACACGAACACTATGGTTCTACAGTGGCTTACCTAATTATGTCGGGTCTGGCTGCAGGATTATTGCACCTTCACCAGTTCAGGAATACTGTCTATATATATAAAATAATTCTTACCCCATGTAGAGGGAGTGGTTTGTCTGTGCAAAGGCGTAGGAAAAATAGGATCATTTGGGATGTTTGCCAGTACATTTATAGGTAAACCATAAGTACTTGAACCAGGCATAATATTTATATGAAATACTGAGTTCCTGTATCAGAAAAAGTGATTTTCCCTTTAAAAATGTTCTCATTCTTGACCAGGAATGATAGTCCAGGAGGCAACAGCACATGGTGAAATGTTGTCTTCGTCTAAGAGCCTAGTACAGTAATCAGAGCTCCTGATGCCAAAGCAATCGAGAAGACTGCCTTTTGCATCACACAAATTGAGCAGATGACATAAGTCTAAGAACATATATTAGCGCCTCAGTGGCGTGGTTGGTTTGGTGTTTGCGGGTTCTATTCTCGGCCATTCCATTGAGGAGTGAGAGATGTGTATTTCTGGTGATAGAAGTTCACTCTCGACGTGGTTCGGAAGTCACGTCAAGCCGTTGGTCCCGTTGCTGAATAACCACTGGTTCCGTGCAACGTAAAAACACCATTCAAACAAACAAAATAAGAACCTTATTCAGGGACCAGGTAATTGGAAACATTTTAGAAGTGACCGTTGCAGTGTAAAGGACTGGAGAATGGAATTAACAGTTTTCATATAAGAATCATAACATGATTGTTGAAATAGCAATGCACTTGACCTTTATGACCTCTAAAGATAATAAAATGTAAAATTGTTTTAACACATATCAACTGGGCTTTCAGTGTGCAGGGAAATCTAACTACTACTCTTATACGGACTGGTATGTTGGATAAATAGAGTTAGGCTAATTCAGGGCTACTAGGCAGGCGGTTCCGTTGAAAGCTAGTAGATTGTTCAAAGCTTTCAAAATCTGGGACAATGAAGGAAAAAGTTATACCTTCCCCCATTTGTTCCAGTCTTGTAAGAATGCATCTCTTACTTTTGCCTGAATGTCCATGTTCGGAGACACTGAAAGTCGATGGTTCTTATATATGGTAAACTGGTCCACTTCCAGATTGTGGAAGTATGTTAGAAATTACTGACGCTGAATGGCATTCGGCTCCGGCGCGTGGCAAATGGCCACAAATTTTATAAATTCAATTACAGACTTGAGAGGAGCTTAGCATGAGCATAACGCCCTAACCTCTTCTAGAAGACATTGCAGATAGTATATTGTTTAGGACGGCTGTGAAGAATATCCCAATAAAGTCCCAGCCTCAGAGAAAGTTTTTAGGTGGGACTTGTTTCTATTGAGAAATCTTTTGACTGGAGCCTGTCAACTACCACTCTCAGGTTTCGTAATCACTCCTCTCTGGTGGCTCCCCAGATTAGCCAATCTAATAAGAAGGCCCCCAGTTAAAATCCTTCACGGATTCATCAGTTCAAGGTGTAGCCCAGTAACTAGCATTGAAACGGACAATACTACGTATCTTGATTTATCAGACTGTAATCCATGTAGTATCTCACCATTGGGTATAGTAAATTATTCAATTTTAATTACCCAGTGAATAAATCTAGTGCAGTAATTTATATGGTCCTATTCCAGGTTTGATTATACAGGACCTGAATAACTTTTTAACGACTAAAAGCATGTACATCCTCTGTATTCTAAATATCAATCAACTCTTAGTAAATCCTGTATAGTAATACCATTTTCTCATGCAGGTTTACTGATGGTTTTGCTTTTATTTCACAAGTGGTTCCAACTAAATTGCATTAGTTTATTCTCTGTGTGCATGCTTTTACTTCACAAATGGTTCAACTTCATGGCACAGTATTCTTTGACAGTGCACACCCATTGTAACTGCTCTTGAAGATTTACAGTACATCTGCTCTGTATGCCAAACATTGATGGTAACAATTCTGCTAAGATTTGAGTTTAACAGATACATTATTACAATACAACCACTTTGGATTTGATAATTTTTTTTTCACAAATCCGCAATCAAATGTAAAATATGTACGTATAAGGAACAGGTCAGTTAAGGATAGAATCCATGTGTAATTGCTATTAGGTGTCTGAAGTTGAAGCACTATTGTATGCAATAAAATTATGCAGGCTTACTAACAGTTCTGCAATTAGTTTTTTCATTAACATTTTGGACAATAACAAAGATTGGTGGAAATTAAATCAACCATTTCTACTTTTACTTTTAATTTTCCATGTGATAAACATATGAATGCATACATGTTGACTTTTATTACGTATAATAAATACAATGTACTCATACATTTCAAAGCTTCTAAACCTTTTAAAAATGATAAAATTATAAACTATCATAACTCCCATTCACTCGAGGAAAGCGCTTTTGCACCAATGTGAGAACATCCCAGGAAGGTGGCCGGAGTGTTTAAGAGAAATGCTCTTTTCCATTAGAATTTTCATAAACACAACACAAATGCGTAGTTCTTAATTAAAAAACTCTAGAGGAAAAACTTGCTCTTCCTACACATTTGCAGTACCAAACATGGCATAGGCAAGGGATACAGCAACTAAGCCCAGAGCCGTCATCTATGCCAGTCCAAGACTGTGGTCACCTTGCAGGGGTCCTCGAGGAAGGGTTTTGGTCCAGGTTAAAGGGACACACCTGGCACCCCAACCATAACCAATCATCACTGTAAAGCACAAGAACACACGAGCCCAAGTGCCTGCCTGATACAACGTGGAGCGCACTCACAAACTAACAACAATGCAGGTAAATATAAAGTAAAATGTGCAGACTGGCATTGGTCACTAAATGATTACATGAGAAGCCACTCTTGCCTAGCTAGGCCGAAATGCAGTTAGGCAGGGGTGGCTTTTGTGTACGTTTTATAACTTAAAAAAATGGAGGTTAATTATATACATAAAAGCAAATATTTCTAGAGTTTAGGAATAGTCAGTTGTTTTTGCTGCTCCCATGGGAACTGATCACGGCCAAAGTGTCCATAGCAGGAAGTTTCGCTGTAAATTGGTCTTTTCAAACCCAGTTCCTTAACAATCCTGCCTGGGCGTAGATCAAAATTGTGCTTTACAATTTTTAACAGCTGTTGGGATGTGTACTGTGATGTGCCATAGTGGAAAATACAGATGCTGACTGGCTCTGCAACACCAATGGCATACGAAACCTGAAGAAAAAATTTTTGTTAGAAAGGTTACTTTAGAAACCTCAACACATAATGTAAACTCATTTCAAGAAAATTGACAGATATACTGATCAATAAAAACAGAAAAGCATTGTCACTACTTGCCTGAACTAGACAACGCTTGCACAATCCTCCTTTAACAAGTGACTTTGCAACCCATCTAGCAGCATATGCAGCAGAGCGATCGACCTTGGTGTAGTCCTTACCAGAGAATGCCCCACCTCCATGTGCACCCCATCCACCATATGTGTCAACAATGATTTTTCTGCCAGTGAGGCCAGCATCACCCTGAGGTCCACCAATGATAAATTCTCCACAGGGGTTAATGTGATATTTGGTGTTTTCATCCAAGTAGTTTTCTGGGATGACTGCCTTAATGGCTTTCTCCATAATTTCTTTTTGAACAACATCTAGGGTCACCTTCTCAGAGTGCTGGCAAGAAACCACAACTGTGTCAACACGAATGGGGATGGCTGCACCTTGACTGCAGAGATAAAAAGTATATTAAAATATGAAAAACACCTGCAACTTATGTTAATACTGGATTAACATCAAAATAACATGAGTTTCACCAAGTAATCATATGCAGAATATAAATTTTCTACAAGATTAGACATATACAATACTCTGGCATTTTATAAGCATGTTACAAAAGTCACTTATAAGCTCACAAAAAATTTATAGAATTAATGGGGCAAACCATTCCATGGTGGTGGTCCTTGGATGGTTGGAGCAAATATCAAGTAAAACTTGTTCTCTTAGGGAATTATACTAAACGCTTCCAAGACATCCCAACCCCATCTCTAAAATTTTCTTGTTTTGTAAGACTCAAAAAGTCTCCAATGATGGCAGCTGAAAGTTATTAAAAAGTGGTTTGTCTAAAAGTGAAGTAGACAATATAATTCAAGATCTTATGAAACCTCTTATGAATTAATAATTAAACTGCCATCATATTACAATCAATATGATTCAATAACAAATCTGCGAGAGAAAGAGAGTAAATTAGTATATATGCGAGATTTTAACTTTGTCCTCATAAGTTCGTCTCGTTTTTAGTATTACAATCAATATGATTAAAATACATGAGAGAGAGAGAGAGAGAGAGAGAGAGGGAGAGAGAGAAGAGAGAGAGCGAGAGAGAGAGAGAGAGAGAGAAGAGAGAGAGAGAGAGAGAGAAGATAGAGAGAGAGAGAGAGAGAGAGAGAGAGAGAGTTAACTTGTCCCAAGTCTCTCTAGTGTTAGTTCAAGATGACAAATAGTAAATGAACTAGATTAACTAACATTACATGAATTACCCAGTTATTCTACACTTTTTTTCTTTAACTGCTAAACCCTCCTTACAAAACCACAATTTACACTTTTTGTCTGATAAATTGCTTGTTAAAAGAATAAATCCTTTGCTGAAAAAAAAAAAAAAAACTGAGATTATAGATAGTTTAAGCGATACTTGAAAGGACATCGACTTACTCAAAGTAATATTCTGCAGTGATCTGAGTCTTGCTATCTGGTCTTGCCCACCAGAATGTACCATCTCTACGAAGCTCAGCAATTTTTTGGTTCAGACGGTGAGACAGGGTAACTGTGAGAGGCATACATTCCTCGGTTTCATCAGTGGCATAACCAAACATCAAACCCTGAAGTGAAGACAATTAAGTTAATGTCCTTTTCAATTTAAGATAGTATTTCCTTGATTTTTTATATATATATAATTCCACCCACGTATTAGGCGCCCCCCCCCTTTTTTTTTTTTTTACACAATGATACTTTACATCATGACAAAATACAAATGGAAACAAATCTAGCCACACATCAAGGTCTACACAATGAAAGAAAGGAAAGAAAATAAAGATCTACTCGATGAAAGAAAACAGAAGGCTCTCCAAACACATACACATAAGCTATTCAAATTGTTACAGTGCACACAACTCTACCTTGACTGCACCAACTCAGTTTGCAACTATGAACATACCAGAACCTTCAGTATTCTTGAATTCTTTTCATCACAAGAATTAGTAACACAAGTGCAGTACTTGACAATTTTCAAAGCAGCTGCAGTAATAATTTATCCAGATTTCTTTGCAAAAGGCAGTAATGATACTCACCTTTCCGCCCATTACAGAACTTTGGCTGAATTAAGCATATACTAAGAGATAAAACTTAAAGATTGTCCTAACACTTACCAATCTCAATTTTACATTGTAGTAGTTGAGATACTAAAAGAATCTTAATGAATAGTATTATTTGCAAAGCTAGTAGGGGTGTATCATATCTGACAAGTTCAAAGAATTACAATTTGCAGTAATGCAGTATCTGGCAGTCCGCTAGTTTCACAAATCCGGTGCTTGACAGTTAGGAAGCTAAAGTGCCTTGTCTACCTGAACTGATTCTAAAGATCTCCAAAGTCCTGCACTGTACTAAACTAATTTTAATACCATCTCCTTTAATAATAGTTACAGATTCAACAGAGAAGCTATGGAAGAACTAAGGTGACTATGCAAATTGTAAAACAGGTTACTCTACTCAAGATGTGTGTAACATCAAAGAAAGCAATTTTTTTTTTCTTAAAAAAATGAGCAAGAGCCCTAAGCCAGAACTAATTATGCAGTGTAAAATCCAAATACTACAGCAAATTATCATGCAGTAACTGATGACTATTACCACTAAAGCCACCAAATATGAGAACCTTAATGTAATCCATCATCAGTTCTGGGAAGCAATTAACATACTTTTGGTAAGCAATTCTAAATGTCAGGTGAACAACATTTAAATTTTTAAAATGGAAATTCACCGAGATAAAAGTATTCTTATGCTACAACTAAGAACCCCATTTCAATGAGACTATTGATATATACGAATAAAGTATCAAAGATATGAACACCTGAAACAGACTTCTAATTTCTGTATGCGTTTCTGGTTGGACAAGAGCCTACAACCTATGCTGGGCAGAATATGTTCAGCCACAGGGCTAGAGCAAAAAAACCCAAATGCCATATTTAAGGTCTAACAGGGTCCAGTCCTTGGGTTAAACTTATGTTTTAGTAATTTAGACCAGAACACTGAAATGGGGATTGGATACTAATAAACATACACTAGAGAAACATTCTTTAACCCCTTAACTTATAACTACTATAATGTTGTTCCCTTGATAAAGAAAATTAATAAATTCACAGGATAATTGGGAAAAGTCATCACCTGGTCACCTGCCCCTATCTCGTCGTCGCTGCGCCCAACGTGAACCCCATTAGCTATTTCCACACACTGTTGTTCCAGGGCCAACAAGACGTTGCAAGTCTTGTAGTCAAAACCTGTGAGTCAAGACCCAACCGCATGAAGAAAAAGTACAAAACAAAACACTACATTGTGTGATTTGAAGCATTCCTTCTTTATCCACTTCCAAAGTTATGGCCTTCTTCCTTTATATCTTATAACAAATCCAAGGCAAGTTTGTGCAAACAGGTTTTCAAAGTAAATAAATTAAGCGTTAACACTGAAATCGGGAAATTTTTTTTGGAGAAATGATGTATGCTTATATATATATATATATAATGTATATGCACTTCACCATTTTTCATGATATGATCACAGTTTCCCAAATCATAAAGCCATAACTAAGGAATAGCTAGACTTGGGCACCAGATTTATGAAATGTATATGATATGAAAACCACAGGTGGGAAGTTACAGTCATACATAAGTAGTATATATAAAGGTAAGAAGTGTATGAATAAGGAATACTTCTGGTTACATTTGTACATCTGCCTTAAAAATAAATGTACAGTACACCTGAAAAAGACATGATGGAGACCCCAGCACCAAAAGACCTAAACGCAGGAAGGATGTGTTGTGCACTTACATGAAAAAATCTTGCTTCTGAAAAATACTATGAACCTGTTTTGAATCAGATTCTCTAAATTATGCTTTAGATATAGTACATATTACATTGCAAGATTAACAATTGTCAAATATAGACTAGTACTGTGAAATTTCAAGTGTTGATTTCATAAGCAAGATTTCTGCAAGTAAAAATAAATAAAAAGGATAGAACTAGAAAGTATGAAGCTAGCGACATTCTCCTACTTCCAAAAGACCCTGCAATTTGTGCTTTTGACAAAATAGTCAATTCAAATGTTGTACCTGATCACCCGCTCCAACATCTTCTTCAGCTCTGGCAACGTGCACTCCATCCGCAATATTTGGAGACTGTTGCTCAATGGCAACAAGAAGGTTACAGGTTGTGAAGTCGAAACCTGAATGCAATGAATAACTATAGCTAAGCAATGAATGAACTATCGTTAACCTTGATTAAAGACTAGCAAACCCTCTTCCTTTGAGTCCCAAACCATTGTCTTATCTACACACCAAGGAAGCGATTAATGTGCAATCTAATGTAATGAATGGTGCATAATGAAGGGTAATTTCAAGTTTGAAAACAAAGGTGAACAAGCAAAATAAAGGGAAGTCGATTGTTCATCCTAGAGCCAAAGTTATTTTTACCATCCAGCAAATAGCAGTACATACATTGTACTAATACACAGCATTGCATTGAAAAAATAAATTACAATTTACTTGATATATGTGCTACAAAGGGAAGCCTACCTTTAACTACTTAAGTGTGCAGTACAAGTTTAGTTTCAAAGAAATAGCAAAAAATATATTGTGCTCTACTTAAATAAAATAACTATGCAGAAAAATCTAAAGCAAATGTACTGTACATAGTATATAAGGATCTTGTATAAACTGTAAAATGTACTGTACGAACATTAATTCATTACGTACCAAAATACTAATAAACTATTTATTATAATATATACACTGTATATGCAATATTTCAGGAAAAAAAAGAGAAAAGACAAATTAGCACTGCCATACCTTTGCTGGAATCATCATAGCCAATCTTTTTTATGGTTTCCCTTACAATTTTTTGATAATCAACAACTGCTTTTGACGTAATTTCACCACAGATAAGGATCATACCAGTCTTTGTGCATGTCTCGCATGCAACCTGTGGGAAGAGATTAATATACTTATCCTTAAAACTTATAAAATGCAAAATATAATCGTACTTTATTTGTGCAATTATACCTTACTTTATATGAAATAAAAAATTGTAACATATAATGAATAATTATCTCCATGAGTCATTATCAAAGACATTTAAAATTTTTAATGCACATTTAATCATAAAGATACAAAATTAACCAACCTTTCCTAAGCATCGCTCAAACAACTATAAATTGATTGGAAAAAAAAAAATGTTGCCTAAATAAGCACAAGTTGGATGATCAGTAATAAAAAAAATGTAAACTACTTACCTTAGCATCTGGATCCTGAGCAAGATGGGCATCCAAAACAGCATCACTGACCTGGTCACATATTTTATCTGTTGGAGGAAAATAAAAATTTACTAAATTTTGCAAAAAAACTACCTCTCCAACTATACCTAACTCCACACAATAATCCTAATATATCCTATTTTAAATGTAGTGACATTATCACTCAAGATTGGCAAAAGCACTTGCAAGGTCAGCCAAGAAAATTTCTGGCAAAGCTCCTTGTTCTCTGGCACCAAGTTTCAGTAGTTTTAGTACAAGCGTTCATTTTTTAAAGGATTTAAGTAAATATGCCTTGTGTCAAGGATCTTCCTATGTAAAGTGGTTTGCCTTGAAGTTCTTTGATCTGCCAAGTATGACTAACAATTTATTATAACAATTAAACTTTTGACTTAAGTTTTTTTTAATGGATATAAAATTAGTTTCATTAGTCTATCACACACTTCCAATAAAAATAAAACCTTAAGTGTCACTAGGCATTGTTGTCTTAAAAACAAAAACAATGAACGGGAATATGGACATAGGTGAATGGTGTACAACTGTATGTACGTACACCTAAATTTTAAATTTGGTTGCCCTTCCTTCCAGGTTTGTATTTTGAAACAAACCTGAGGAGACTGAAAGGATTGGGCTTGACATGAATATCACTGACCCGGGGATATAAGCTAAACAATGCGACACGTTACTTGGAAAGTAAATACAAGACAGCATGTATTTCAATACAGTTGCGTCATACTGAAAGGAACCTAAGCTCATATCGGTTACCACTAAAACACAGGTATGTTATTGAATAAAATAATGAAAACAACCTGGTCAAAGGTCACACATAGAAAATACCTAAAACATGAAAACGGTCAAGATAGATTTTTAGCGTTTTCTCCCGACATTTTGCTTCCTGATTTATTTATAACGATTCCTAGAAATTTTTCCCTTCAGGTTATTCCAAATGATACCATGTTAGCGTCCCACCTCCTCATGGTAGGCAGGTTCTACCAATAACTCAATGAATAATGATTCACCTCCCGCTAATTCGTGAAGCCTAAATCAATAAGCTCCCTTGAAGGGTACTTGGTTAACATTCTTAACCACGACGTTTATTTACAAGTATAGCTTTTAGGTAATATTTTTCAGCTGGTCCCTGACAATAGCAGACAATGCCCATTGGCGTAAAATAAATTATAGATTTTCCCCTGGACCCACGTGTCGTCTAAATGTATTTTTGGCGCAAAAATAATAGTGAGAAATAAACGGACCCCAGCGGTATCGCTGGCAGACGTACGACGTTTCATTGTACCGGTAGATAGACTAAGGCTTCACAAATTTTGATCATTCCAGGACAACAGCACGAGATCATTCTCAATTTGCGCTTCATTTTGCAAGTTAGAAACACTCCGCAGAATAGAAATGCCACCATTTATTTTCTTCAAGGAGACTGGCCTCTGAAAAGACCTCATACCGAAGGGGTATTGTCCTACTCGGCAAGACCCAGACATCATCGACTCTTACACCGAGAACACACCACCACCGAAGAGTCATTCTGAAAACACTTATGGTAACTGTGTATGTTTACCTGGATGGCCTTCTCCAACACTTTCACTGGTGAACAGGAATGTCTCCCTGTCTGTACACTCTTTTAATCCTTCCCCACCGCCGTTGGCGAGACCGTTGTATGCAGGAGCCGACTCGGGCATCACGTCGTTCTCGATCCTAACTTTCAGTGGAAAAGAGACCGATGCAATGGTTCAGTCAGTATTTATAGTGTCTCAGCGTCACGTGACCGCCGACGTGCGCACTACGCGGGACCTGCGAAGTTATGTTCGGGCTCTAACGTGAAGATTTTGCTCCGAGGAGATATGAAGAGTCTTATGGCTTCTCTGTATTCACAGCTCAAATCTTGGTTGATCTTCTCAGCTTGACAGTTCACTGTTAAATGTGGGTGCCCTAATGGGGGTCAGTTTTTAATAGTTTCGGAAGGCTTTGACGTTTGATCATTGCCACGTTTCGGAATTTTTCCCAGAATTGACGACGCCATTTCCTTTGAGTATTGTTCAAAATGCGTCGTACACGGTGTGAAAAAGTACGTATATGAATTTATGTGGGTCATCAACTCAGTATGTAAGTGTATATAATAAGCATAATTGAATGGCGTTATAATTATTACATGTAAATAATTGACATTTTAACCTGTTCGGGTGGACGAACTATTTTGAAAGGCAACTTAAAACAATGAACGTATGTAAATAATACTCGTCTCCTCGAGGGGAGGAGCTAGTTACCGAAGACCAATCGAAAACTAGTCAGGTCAGCTGACTATCCCCAAAGGTTGAACCCCCCCACATCCAGATAGGCAGAAATGGTACTAGGAAAACAGGTGTCATTGTGAATTATTCTGTTGTTTTTTAACTTCACATACGTCATGTGTCACTAGATGCTGCACGGATATTCCACGAAAGTTACAGATATTTGATGTTTTTGGGTACATGTGTACTTTAAATAATTTTCCCCACATATATTTATTTGTTAAAACATGGTATTTCAACAACTGGCAACGCATTATCTTCTTCGGTCCCTCAGAGTACCTATCGCTTTTGTTTACATTTCTTCAGAAACTTGCCTCACAAACTCTCCGCCCTCTCGGGACTTTGCCTTGTGTGTATCGGTCTAATTCTCACGCTTAGACTACAAGTTTTACTTGAAGCATTTATTATTAATCTCGATGATTTTGGGATTTTAGAAATTGCGCTTTTTCGGTCATTTTTTTCTTTGGTGAGTTGCGTCATTAGGAATCTTTCATTAAAGGAAAAATACGTTTCACTTTTTTCTGTCCCTTTGTCTTTATCATAGAGTGGATGCCATTGTTCCAGGTTATTTATCATACGGCCGTGTGAACATTTTTTTTCTACACCGTGCAATCCAAATGCTACTTAACGAATAAAAATGAACAGCTTGATAAATAATTGACAAGAAGTTCAAGTTCAAAGGTTCTGAAACAAAAGAATGGCCTGGAACACATATTTACGGTCAATAAGGGCGCATTCCCACCTACATATTAAAGCGTACAGTATGTGCACACAACTATTTTGTGGGGTAAATGCCTGAATAGGTTTCCGCACAGCGAATGTTCGATGCCATTATTCTCTATTTGTGTATTAGTGTTCTCTTTGGTGTACGAAGTATTTTAGCAAATCTCTTCTTAACGTTTTCATTCATTCATCGCTACACCATTCTTTTATTTGTTTTTTTTTATTTAATGCTAATCCATGTGTTTATTGTTCATTACTAATAATTTACTCTCGTGGCTCCGGTAGCGACTGCATTTATTTTAGTAAAGAATTCAATGTTCAAGAATGAAATATCTCACGTCTTACTTGTTTGGGTCAATCGACTGTCACCGAAAAAGGTTTTTAGTTGGCAAATAAACGTATTTGTTATTATTTTTTATGGACAGTGGCAGTAAATCACAGTAAAGCTCGAGAGCGACTGGGAGGAGTGATCTTGTCGTTGTTGGATTAAGACGGTACCCTTTGAACACAAGGCGGATTCCTTGGTCATTATTTGAATGAAAGTTAACTTTGTTGCGCTAGCTAGTCCTTTCAAACTCATGAATAATATTGTCATAATCGTTTTCATGGTAAAAGCAATGTCTTATCCTGGTCTGGAAGTACTTTCAGGAGGCACTCGATCTTACCCATTCGAGGATAACCGGTTTGAATATCCTCGCCGACCGAGTCAAGACATACCACGGCTAGAGTCAGACCATGCGCATACCTCAACTTGAAGTCTCTCTCACTCTTTCTCTCTCTCTCTGTATTTTGATATTTTCCATCGTGCTCTCTGGGTTAATTGTTCATGTTTTGACGTTTAATTTTTGATGCATGAAGTGTGTGCGTGTGTGTAATTTCTTATGAAGCGGATATACGTTGGCTTATTTCAGAGTAGAAAGCAAATTGGTGTCAGCGCAGGAAAAGTCTATTCAAGTCCGACTGGATGCTACGCTTCCTGTGTTGAAGCTTAGACCGATAGAATACTGAGCTGCTTGTTTCACATTTACCACTCCTTGCGATTGACATTAAATGATAGTAGTAGTAGCAGTAGTAGAGTGTTTAGATATGCATAAGGAAAAGACATTAATGTGAATTTTACGTCACATTTCAGTGGTTATGACTGAAATAATAAGAAATTGCACAACACGCACCCACCATTATGATTATTAGTGTCTGGTGCTTAATGTATTATACAAATATGTTTACTATACCCTATATGGACAGGTAATATGATGGTATGCAGTTAATGTCTTTTAAAGAAGTGCGTGATGCTTGTTAAGCGAATGATTTAGTCTCTCTCTCTCTCTCTCCTGGTATATAAGACCTTGAATTCAGTAACAACATCCCATTGCAGTGTGAATATTCCAAGTATGGGATTATAAGGTATACCGCCATGAAGTCGCTCTCTCTCTCTCTCTTTCTCTCTCTCTGGCAGATAAGTCCAACGATGATAAGCTTTAGTGGTAAACAAGGGAGATAAGAAGGCAGATAATTTATCTTCGGCTCTTATCCTCGCCCCTGAAGTAAAGCACTTTTGGAAAGGAGTGTTGGAAAGATAGTGACATCTTTTTTTTTCTTTCTTTCTTTTTTAAAAATGTTTTTGGGGTTTCCATGGGAATCTTTTTTGAGGTGGCTGAAAGATATGGGTGTTCTCGATTATATATATATATATATATATATATATATATATATATATATATATATATATATATATATATATATGAGTCATGAATGTCCTGTTTTGAAGATTTATTGAAATTAATTTGAACTTTGTTTACTTCCATCGAATTTCTGATACTAAAGTCAAGTTTTTATCTGAAAACATTTTTACCTCTTGAATTGTTTTTCAAAGTTCTGTTGAAGCAGCATTTCTCTACGTCTACATAGTCCTAAATTGTTTCGAGTGCTGATGCCATAAAGCGTCAGTAAGTGAAATCGCCATTGTGCTTATACTTCTAAGTAGTATGCTGAAAATATTAGACATATAATCACATGAAGCCAGCCTATCTACTGCTAACAAGCTATTAAAATGATTAGCAAAAATTATGAGTAAATTAATTTGTGTTTTTCAAGATGACTGCAATGCTCTGCAGCGCCGCCCTGGTAGAAAAACCACCGAACTACTTAGTACTAAAATGCAGATGTTAGCGCCTACAGATACCATTATTGTACCTAGCACGTACGATGGTGAGAGAATGGTCAGATGGAATGAAATGGACTATACAGGGATTTTTATTTGTTTTGTTTTCGCTTTACCAAATTGAAGGAAGTTGCCATTATAAAATATACTTCCAAGGTTACCCCATTGTCCTCTTCAACGACCATGGTTACGACCCAATCACGTCGACTGACCACCATGTTATTCCTCATTCTCTTCCAACGTCGACAGAGGCACAATTATTTGTGTTTGAGGAAACGATGGATCAAAGTCCTTTGCCTGTGGCTATAGAAATCAAAGCTTACCTGGCACAGAGGACACGATGTCCTAGGATTCATATCTACTGGAACGAAACCACCTCTGCTTTTGTCACCGACTTTTTCTCGTGTCTTAAGTTCTATTTGTTAAGTTACTTCTTTGTCAATATCAAAATTGAATATACAATTAAAACTTCTTCAATGTAATTTGATAGATTAACGATTACTATTTAGATTGAGCCGACTTTAATATAAAAATTCTGTATAAGAACAAATTGATCAAGTAAACATGGCAGGTGACCGTAGAACATTGCGAAGATTAAGCAACGAAGTTTTGATAGACCCATGTTATTTTTCAGGTGCTGAGCTGAAGAAAGCCTGCCCTAGTGTGTCTCGTCTCGTGTGTTTAGAAATAATTGTAAGCTTACATATAATAAAAACGTTACACTTCGTCTCTTACTGATACGAAAACAGTAGTTATAGGTGGCAACGTGATTGACAGCGAAAGTGACAGTAGATGGTCCTAAATAGAGGGTGTTTGATTCATTTCTGATGGAACAAATCCACACCTTTCGTTTGGACGTTTTTAAATTTCATTTGTTCAGTAGGTCTTCTGCTGTGTCAATACCAATATGTAATTTCAAAAATTAAAGCTTATTTTGCGATTTCAGTAGCTGAATTTAATCAGGTGAACATTCTTAGGGATCGTAGAGTTCCAGTAGTATATGTATGTTTGTTTTTATGGTGTAATAGTAAAATGGATTATTAAAAATTTAGCTTTTACTGACGTAACAACAGTAATATATATATATTATAATATAATATATATTATTATAATATTATATATATAGATATATACTATATATATATATCACTACCCAAAAAAACGAATGGCAAGCAGAAAGGACGGAAATGATAATAATACCATTGCATAAATGATCGTTAACATTATCAGTATTACAATTATTATTACCTCTCTTCGCATTGGAAATATGTTATCATTTTATTATAATCAGCATATCAATAATTTTAAGGCATTTATCCTCGCTTTGGAAATATGTTATCATTTTATTCTAATCAGCATATCAATAATTTTAAGGCATTTATCCTCGCTTTAGGGCTGACAGAAAATTACAGTTCTTTTGAAGTACTTTACTTCCCTTTCTCTGTACTGACGGAAGTTTCCACAATATCCTTAAAATGGCTGTGGTCTGGTTTTGAAGCTTAGATTTCGTCACCTTATCCCGTCTACGTGTAGTATGTAGTCTGTGCATCAAAATGTAATTCTCTGTCTATACTCATCTTATCGAGATGGTTACTAAGGACAACATATTTTACCGTTTTTGGAAAACTCAATAGATTTTCTCGTCTCTTTCCTGATATGGTCTGTTTTGTTTGTTTTGTCTACTTTGTAGTATATATATATATATATATATATATATATATATATATATATATATATATATATATATATATATATATATAGAATAAGTTTTCCTCCTCCTCTTTCTCAGACACACTGTCTACGCTCTTTCAAACTGTTGTATCCCTGTAGGGGGGTAGCGCAGTCAGTGCTTCTCATGCGGTGCACTGTGGGCATTATTTAAGTAAGGTTCTTTTTAGCGTGCCTTCGGCCCCTAGCTGCAACCCCTTTCGTTCCTTTTACTGTGCCTCCTTTCATATTATTTCTCTTCCATCTTACTTTCCACCCTCCTGATAATTGATTCATAGTGCAGCTACGAGGATTTCCTTCTGTTACACTTTTTAAACATTTTACTGTCAATTTCTGTGTCAGCGCTGAATGACTTCATAGGTCCCAGTGCTTGGCCTTTGGCCTAAATTCTATATTCAATTCAGTTCAAACTGTCGAATGTGACATTTGTCTTGAGAGTGGGGTCGGCATAGAATTTCTCCTCAGTATAAATTTAGCTGAAGTATTTTGAACGCTTAAGTAGATTCTTATGGTACTAATAAAACATTTTGGGTGTGACACTGACTTAGGTCTACGATTCACATTAGACATGTTGAATGTTGAAATAAAGTGGTTTAAGGTTCACATTACTATTATGGAAGTTGAAGTTGAATTTATGGGGCTTTTGGAGCAAGAGCCTGTTTTGGCACAAGGCCAGTTTATAGGCCTTGTCGAAAGCAACATATAAAAAAATCTGCGATCAGAAAAGATTAATCAGGGAGATGCGATAACAAAATCTCTCTCTCTCTCTCTCTCTCTCTCTCTCTCTCTCCTCTCACAGCGGAATAGAAACATCGCGGCTCACGACCAAGAAACCCACGTTTGATCCCCTGGACCGGGCTAGGAGTAGTACCTGGGTTTTGTCGAACGTTGAGGATCGCAACGATAGAGATGAACAGACAAACACGAACGGAAGTGACGGAAAGTGAAGGGAGTGTTGCGTTGATACGTTCTGCGGACGGAAATGTGTCGTGGAGATAGTTTGAGGATGGTGAAATTGTACCTTTACATTTAGATTAGATACATCGCGTTGCATTTATATATATATATATAATATATATATATATATAGATATATATATATATATATTTATATATATATATATACACACACACCCACAAACCACACACACACACACACACCCCACACACACATATATATATATATATATATATATATATATATATATATATAATATATATATATATATACACACAATACGTATGCTGATGGACAATTAAGATTCCTTTCTTATTCATATTTATTATTTCCGGACGTAATCGTAATTCTCATTGATAATTACAAATTCGATGCCTCTAAAATAGATAAAAACACATAATTAGCTGAAAACTTAAACATAAATTTTCGACACTTAGAATAATATACCTACATTTTCAAAATTTAAAATTTTGAATTTTAATGTATCTTGATTTTTTTTAAATGTATCATTTTAAGTGTCAAAAATTTTATGTTAGAGTCTTTAACTAATTGCGTGTTGTTTTTAGCTAATTTAGAGTCATCGAAGATGTAATTATCAATGAAAGTTACGAAACGTCCGGAAATAGATATGAACAAGGAAGGAATCTTAATTATCCATCAGCATACCTATCGTATATATGTAATATATACAACGCAGTCTATATATATAATATATTGAATATCCCTCGCCATCGAGTGACGTCACACAAAAATAAGCCAACAACCGGTGCCACGCTAATTCTCAAGTTCATGATTGAAGGATTGACTCCCGGTGACGAAAGCTTACGCAACGTCATCTACTTAACTGTGTTCATTAGTTCTTCTCTCCCGATACCCTCACCCCCATACCCTCTCACCTAATACCCACACCCGCATAGCCTTCCCCAATACCCTCACCCCCAAAGTCTTCCCCAATACCCTCTCACCTAATACCCTCACCCCTATAGCCTTCCGCAATACCCTCTCGCCCCGTACCCTTGCCCTCTCACCTAATACCCTTCCCCTCCATTCCTACCCACACCCCAATACCCCACCATCCCCTGTACCAATAACCCTTCCCCTCATCCCCCATACCCATCCCCCCACACTTGTATCCAATCCTCTTCTACCCAATACCCCTTCCCCCTCACCCCCATACCCTTACCACATTCCCCTCATCTCCATACAAATCCCTCACACTCCCATCTCGCTGTACCATTCCCCTCGTACCCAATATTTTCCCTCAACAACCCTCATACCCTTCCCCACTCACCCTCTTCCCCTCACCCCATCTCGCCATACCATTCCCCTCGTACCCAATACCCTTCCCTCATCACCCCAATACCCTTCCCCACTCACCCCAATACCGTTTCACCCCATATCCATCCCCTCTCACCAAATACTTTACTGTGCATAACCCCATACCCTCCCCGCAAACCTCACGAGCACCGGTGCGTATATGGATACCGATTTTCCTTTCCTCCCTAAGTTCACTTCATTCATTGCTTCCCGCCAGGAACTTGTGGGTCTTCCGTTCTTCTTTCCTTCCAAACCTTCTTCATTGCATACTACACTTTCTACGCCATTTCCGTCTTCCCATTCTTCCACGTGACCAAGTTTCTGTAACGCACACTGTTACCTTTGCGTCTCATCATCTCTGTACGTTTTTCTCATTCTTCAGCTCTCTTTACTCAGCCTTTCGTCTCTCATTATTATCCAGTGTTTACAGCTCACTTCCGCGGAGCAGAGTTGGCTCGCTAATCGCTTCGGCAATCTCAATTATATGTATATATATATATATATATATATATATATATATGAATTTGTTGCTTATATGAGTATGTTTCTACCAATCTCCTTCCATCCATACTACCCAAAGTCTCAATATCTTTCTGATTTGAGCTTAATTTTCATAGCCTTGTAAATAACTTTCATAGACTTGGCATTATTTGCAAGCTCTGTAGTGTAAATCGGAACTTGAAAAGTTAAAGTATTTAACAATTTATTTACTTTTTTATTTATTTATCTTTCTTCTTTCTGTATTTTTACCCTATTCTTAATCAACCTTTGCCTAATATAAGCATTTATTCTCGCTTTCTTCACTTAAGAGTCACTAAACCGTTTGAAGACGTATTGCCATACCCTGTGCCTTATTTATTCAAATAATGATTAATTATATATACAAAAAATGACGCTCCACATTTTACCATTGCATCATGTTTCTCCATCATAAACTCGTCTGTCATCTGCCTTTTTTCATCCAGTATTCTTTAAAGCATTTGTCTTTTGTAACCACAAATTTCAACAGTAATGACCCATTCGGAACGCATTACTTAGTTTTGCCTGTAGATCAGGTATGGGCAACCGTTCAGCAATCGTATGTTGCATTGCAATGTTACCAAGTGACCTTGGGCATCACGATACTGTTAACGATATTGGTATGCATCGAGTATCAAGGCCAGACTGCAAGTATGAAATTACTGATACACACACAGGCACACATGTAGTAACCATCAAATAAAGTCCCGGTAATAATTTTTCCTAATTATTATTCCCAAGTAACACTTTATCAAGTATAAATAATAATATATATATATAATTCTTATATATATTATCTATATATATATATATATATATATATATATATAGATATATAATAGGATTTTATTAATGTTTCTGAAATGATCTAAAATTTTAGATTATAAATAGAAACCGACGCTTTTTTCTTTTATTTAGACTATTTCCCAACTCATCCGTTTCATGTACACATTTATATACAGGTGTAGACGAGATATCTTTCCTAATTCATTCTATTCCATTAACATTATTTTTTTATTAGACATATCTCTCGTTAGTCATTACTTATTCGCACGGTGCTTAACTGTCCCTTTGAGGTAGGAATGGCTTTTTTTTGGGGGGGGGGGCGTGTGGGGGAGGGGTAAGGGGGATGTCTGTTCCTCTACCTGCTGAGTCATCAGTGGCCATTGTCTGGCTCTGCTTCATCCTAGCTTTTGTGGAGAATGGACATAGGGCGCTGATGATATGCGTCTATGTTCAGTCTCGAGTCCCTAGGACATTGTGTGTGTATATAATTTCTGGTCCCTTATGCCTGCCACTCATGGCCGATTTTTAAATCTTTAAACCACGTCCTCATCCTTCTCAACCAGGGGTCTTAACAGGGGGTACCCATACCCCTTGGTGGGTATGAGAACCACATGCGGGGGTTATGGGGCTTGATCTCTGGATATCTGTATATATTTGATTTTAATGTGTCAATGTGTACATGGACACAGTTTGTAAGTAAATATCTATATTCAACCATAAATGCTTTTGATTTCCGTGTATGTTCTATTCCTAGCTATTCATGCCTATAGTATGTATTAAACTAAGGTTATTAAATTATAATTTCAACAAATAGGACTTGAGTGGACTTAAGCCAAGGGGGTATGGGTCCATATTGGGCAATCCATTGCAGGGTCTGCAGTCATCAAAAGGTTAAGAACTCCAATTCTAAACCTTACCTATTTTCTATTGGCTTTTGATCCCCATTATAACCCATTGGCTGCTTACAGGAGGCTGCCAAAGTGGATTGCAAGGGGTAGAAACTTTTGGGATTTTTTACTATAAGACTGGGGCATGAAACCTTTGTCCAACAGAGCTCTATACCGGGGCTTGAGACTGGCTTATGTGTATCACTCCCATAGCTAGAGTTCAAAGATTAATCTCAGTTTCTTAAAAGGAATTTTGTGTTACAACAGGACAGATATTTCGAGAAATATACTCCAAGTAGGTAACTCAGCTCTGCTTCAATGTTATTTAGAGCTTAATATGCATCCAATTTTATTTTTTCTGCGTGTGTACGTAATGCAGATAATATATGTTTAACTGTCACAAAATCTTATGCTAGAAAAGGCACAGAACATAGTATACTCGATGAATATAATAAAATATAAAATTTTTGACGGGAGAGATATACTAAGGGTCTATGAGTGATCAAAAACTGAAATAATTTCGAAAATTCATATATGAATAAAAACTATTCAGGACTTTAATGCGTATGTGCACGAATGTATGTAAATTATATATAGATAGCATCTCAATGTACTTCACTGCGCAAAACTACGCGTTTTTTGCTTGATTCTTTTAATGATTTATTTGTAGATTTACGTGAATGAAATATTGTCACTAGTAGGCCTCGTCGTATTGATGATAGTTTCATTGTATAAAAAAAAAAATTACGTTTTGAACTATTTTTTGTTTAGCTTGAAATATCGTGTTCCTTTGTCTAATTATGTTCCATTCTCGTCATTATTCTTACGCGTTAAGGGAAAGTTCAATTATAAATTATTTTTCTCGATTTTATGAAAAATCTTGCTGTCCACTTCAAAAATCATTGCCAGAGAGGACGCCACGCTCCTGATTTCAGGATAATGATTCACCGAGAAAGGCAAAGGCGGGATTTTGGTCGCATGGCGTCATTCGTGAGTTCCCAGATAAAAAAATTAATCTGTGAGAACTCGGACTAATTTTGTCTTTTCGTGGATGTTCAAGTCTTGTTCATTCACGTTTCCTACGAATTAATGCATATACATTTCAGGGAAAATAAGAGTTAACGCTTTGTGAGTGTGGTTCCGAGAACTTCCACTATGTTGTAATTCATGCCGTCACTCGCGAAGGTTGTTGCCAGATGCCTCCAGAAAGCAAGCTGAGTCTAGAGGAAAGTCAGTTATGCATGAGTCGGGAATATTCTTTTGAATGAAAGAAGCGGTGGCGGTGTGGTACATTGCTTGCCGTATTCCATGAACACAAATGTAAAACCTTACTGTAAAGGAATACAGTATTAACAGTTTATTAACTGCAGAAAGGTGTAATGACGGAAGCAGTAGGAGACCGGTCAGTGCCCCTTTCCTCAGTGGAAAAAAAAGGGGGGGATAAGCACAAGATATAACAAAGAACAATACAGGAAAACCGTTGCTGCACAGTAGTCAGCTGCAACGTCATCGCTCAGTCCGCTCTGCTCGTGTATCCTGAAAAATAGAACTTACCGAACACGAGTATAGGGAAAACCCGGCGCTGCAAAATATTGGATTGTTGCATCATCCCCGTGCTTGTGTAGCCTGCTAGCCGGCAACACGGTTCTCCTACGCCACACCTGCGTTTTTCCGGGTAGAAAATTAGAAATTAGCATTTACTTAGTTCGTTCGTCTGTTTCCACGCGGGATGGGATGGAGAATGTAATGCTATGTAATGTGCTTGTCGTTCCTCAAGCCTTATTAGTTTCTGTTTACAAACGTGATTTATGCGTCCTTTTAGCAATATGCAGGTGTGTGTGTGTGTGTGTGTGTGTGTAGGCCTATTAATTTTTTCTCTTTTGTTAACATTGGATATGAATTCGTGAAAAAAATATTGTCAAAACAACTTAATGACAATGAAGGAGGCCCATAAAAAATACAAATGATGGGAACTATTGCGATATCTTTGCAAAGGGTCAGAATATGCAACATATAATATATATATATATATCTATATATATATATATATATATATATATATATATATATATATTTGTGTGTGTGTGGTTGTGGAGCACTAGCGAATCAGAAAATTTCTTGGGGCGCACAATTTTCATATATATATATATATATATATATATATATATATCTATATATATATCTATATATATCTTATATTCTAATATATATACACACACCCACACTATGTAATTAGAAGTTATGAGATGGACAGCAATCGCCCGTTCTATCAGGGAATATCAAATCTAGTACTATTATCATTAGAATTATTATTTTTCTCAAAATTTTACTTCTATAATAGATTTTGTTGGCTCACTTTTATGTCTCCCATTTATGTTCTTAAATTATAATTCTTCAATATTATTAGTTTGTCATTATTTTTCATGTGTGGTGTAGTTGTGTTTGCCCAGGTACCCGACCCCCGGATCAGCTAGTGGTGGGCAGATAGACAGATAGATAGGTATACAGGCCACATGGTCGAGGTAGGGTGACCGCTGACCCTGGACGCCTCCTTCTATCCAAATAAAGTCTTGCTTCCATCGTGGAAGTAGTATGTTTGTCTGTGGCGTCGGATTTCCAAGCTCCTTGGGAGATTTTCATTGTATGTTCGGCGGATTAAGGCGGATATATCAATTGACCTTTGAACCCACAGCTGCTCTTGAAAACAGTGACAAATTCCATGACTAGTGTCGATTCGAATTCTTTCAATATATATAGTTCGAATCACTTGGGCGTCATACTGCATAAAACCAGTTACTCGTATTAATTCATATTTTTAATACAAGTTTCCCTTACACTATGAAGCTTCGGATTACCCTCATCATAATGCATTTCATAACACATTCTTCTGACCTGTTTGTAGCTTAAAATGGTTGTTCATTGAGTGCTGAAGGACCTCATAGGTCCCAGCGCTTGGCCTGTGGTCTAAATTTTATATTCCAGTTCCACAAACACGCTGGACTTGAATTTTATCATTAAAAGTTAGGTGTTTGGTACGTTTGAGACGCAAGTGATGGAGATAGAAGCAAAAGGCTCTCTCGTTATGCTTGTGTGAATCTAATTCTGCCTAGAGCCCTAGACCAATGTGAACCAGACCCGTATTTTTTCCCGCCTTTACTGACGCGCTAAGCACATTTGCGGCGGCCGCTGATCGAGTTCGGTCACCTCGAGGAGGTTTAAGGTGATGATAAAGAACTTCCATTTTGCCTTTGAAATTATAATTAAAAACGAGTAAAAATTGAGCGCCGAAGTTTCAATCGAGTTTTCTGTATAGCGTATTAATGCTGTATGAGCCGCGGCACTCACTTTCAGCCACTGCCCGGTGAGAGCCTGTTTATAGCGTTGTCAGACGCACGATCACGGCTAACTTTAACCTTAAATCAAATAAAAACTACCGAGGCTAGATGGCTGCAATTTGGTCTGTTTGTTGATTGGTAGGTGGATGATCAACATACCGTTTTGCAGCCCTCTAGCCTCAGTAGTTTTCCCGATCTGAGGGCGGATAGACAAAGCCGGCAAAAGTTTTCTTTTACAGAAAATTAAAAGCTGTTAAATTTGACAACAGTGAACGAAGGTGTACCTCAAAATGGAGGTGAAACTGACTATGAATTGGTTCCGTTGTTCTTGACTCCCAAACAAGGTACTTCTGGGAACGTGATTTTTTTTTTTTTACATAAAAACTGATTGATTTCGAATTCAGCTCCAAATTTCACGACTTGAAACTGTTTTACTCCCAACAATTGTGAAAATGAGAGTTGATCAACTCATACTCTTGTTCAGATCCACTTGACAAAACGAATAAACGTTATTTATAACTGTTTACTTGGGAAAGCAATTTCCCAAAAGATAAACCCCCTAAAAAAAAAATTTAGAAAAACCACAAGTCTCTCTCTCTCTCTCTCTCTCTCTCTCTCTCTCTCTCTCTCTTTAATCTGAAAATATTTCCCACAGTTTTTTTTTAGCGTACTTACAGTGAGGATTTCCTCTTATTTAAGAGTAACACTGCCAAACGTCAATTACGCAGCGATAAATGGAACTGATTTTTTAGGGAGAGAAAGGAAACTTGAAAGAGAGAGAGAAAAGGAAAAGAGAGAGAGAAAAGGAAAATTGAGAGAGAGAGAGCCGCGTGTAAATATTTTTGTTTTTATTTTTAACAGTTCACCGTTATCCTTAATTGCAATTTTTTTCTTGCGAATTTTGATATATATCATGTGTATGAACCTGTTGTCACGATGAGGGTAGCACACCCGACCCTCCCCCCCCCCCCCCCACTCTCCCGCCCCACCCTTGCAACCCATTAGACTTTTATCAAGCCTGATTAACTTTTGGTGTGGATTCTGGTACTTTTAACTGAAAGCAATTGTGGTAACAAATGATTTCGACTTATGTGGTTTTCGTTTGTAGATACGATGACGTTCATGTATATACTATATGTGTGTGTATTTATGTATATGTATATATGAATGTCTTGTACCGTATATATATATATATATATATATATATATATATATAATATCTATATATATATATATATATATATATATATATATATCCGTTAGAAAGTCTAGCCACAGACCCTCGTAAAACAAAGTAATTGCTTATTATAGTGAAATATCCCATATTTGCCTCTCCGTAGGGAATGCTGTGCGATCAGTGCACCTCATGCGGTGCACTGTAGGCATTACTCAGTAAGGTTCTTTGCAGCGTGCCTTCGGCCCCTAGCTGCAATCCCTTTCATTCCTTTTTACTGTAACTCCGTTTTTATTCTCATCCTTCCGTCTTATTTTCTTCTAACAGTTGATTCCTGTTACACCTACATTCTCTAGTCTTCGTATTCTTACCCATAAATACTAAAAAACTGAAAGTCAGCTGTTGGATAAACATTCACTACCGATTGAAGAGTAGAAAAATAAATAAAAACACATCTACAATACAGGTAATCACATTTGACTTTGGCGTTAAGGCATTTTGAGTTTGAGCTTCGGAGTTGAACCTATAATAACGCAGGTGTTACGTTCATTAGAAATAAGTAAATCAAGGCGCGCACGGGGCTGATGCAACAGGTAAAGGTTTTTGCCACTAGTGCCGTCAGTGCACCTCACGCGGTGGACTGTAGGCATTACTTAAGGTTCTTTGCAGCGTCCCTTCGGCCCCTATAGCTGCAACTCCTTTCATTCCTTTTACTTGTACATCCATTCATATCGTCTTTCTTCCATCTGCCCTTCCATCCTCTCCTATCAATTGTTTCATTGTGCAACTGCTTTGAGGTTTTCATCCTGTTACACCTTTCAAAACATTCCTATTCTCAGTTTCCGTGCGCTGAATGACATCATAGGACCCAATGCTTGGCCTGTGGCCCAAATTCCACATTCCATTGCATAAGTTTCCTCGTTTGTTTTTATTTAATTTTCTTTTTCGTGCACTTTTCCCTACTAAAGGAGTTTTCAGGTAAACTTATATTCAAGGGTGCAACGTACCCATGGCGTTTGGCTGGTGCTGGTGGTCACCTCTCCACTCAATGACGAAAATAAACGTAGCTTCATTTTGGTGGTACAAAGGCATAGCAACTACATTACCAAAGAGAGGGAATATTTACAATATTAGTATTTTATTTCTCCTGAAAATGTCATTATGCTTAGCTAATAGCTTTGTTCTTTGATGTTAATTTCGTGTTTAATTACTTGCCATTTTGCTTTCATCTTAAATCTAAAATGCTTTGATGTACATTATTATTATTATTTATTTAATTTATTTAATTGTTTTTTAGTCTGTTTTTAGCCCTAAAGATGGGATTTGTACCCGAAACGTAGGTGATGGAAATGAATAAATTTATAACTGAAAAAGCTGAAGTTTCCTATTAAAGATTCGATTTTCTAGATGTGATACATATTATATTTTATATATATATATATATATATATATATATATATATATATATATATATATATATATATATATTAGTATATATATATATATATATATATATTGATATATACATACACTATACATATTATATATATATAATATATATATATATATATATATATATATGTAGTATATATTTCTTGTGACCCCACCACCTCCGTTTGTCTGCTTATGTGTTGTAAAACTGTGAATTGCTCCTTACTTCACACCAGTTCACCCAGCTGTAAAAAGATACCAACGTATGTATGCTCGGGTGAAGAAAAACGGGTGATACAACCAATTTCATCCCTTGAGACTTTCCGGGGGAAGAGGAAGTTTGAACTCCTCTGGCAGCACGCCCTTAATTCACTCCTCAGGTCTGCAGTACCTCAGTGAAATCTAACAGCTTTATGTATGCCTCACTATACTTGGTTTTTTTTCCATCTGTCCATCCGCCTGTGGTGTTTTGCATGGTAACACTGCCTCCCGGGCTTTAAATAGTTACTCTATGTGTAAATTTTAGGTAAATAAAAGGATATCTGGGTGTACATTTGCAACTGAAAAGTGTTTTAATAATTTACTGTATGCGAATTACACCGTTAATACCTTAATATTCGAAATAAGATATTATTTAAAGCCTGGGACGCAGTGATACCATGCGCAAACACCACAGCCGGATGGACAGATGGAAAAAAACAGAGTATAGTTATCGAATCCTGGTGAATTGAGGGTCATGATAGCTTTGTATACATGGAAGTAGAATGGTGGGTGTTGAGGACCATTTTTTCAGTGTGGCTTGATCATGTTGGGAGACTGGAGTGAGAGATCAGCGGAAAGGACCTTTAATACTTGATTCTGCGAAAGGAGGAAGTTGTTAAGAAAGGGCTGGATCCTTATTGCAGGGTAGTTAAAGGTTAAGTGTATCTTAGTTTAACCAGACCACTGACCTGACTAACAGCTCTCCTAGGGCTGGCCCGAAGGATTAGATATTTTTACGTGGCTAGGACCCTATTGGTTACCTAGCAACAGGACCTACAGCTTATTGTGGGATCCGAACCACAGTATACTGAGAAAGTAATTTCTGATCACTAGAAACGAATTCCTCCGATTCCACGTTGGCAGAGCAGGGAATCGAACTAGGGACTACTGATTAGGTAGGCGAGCACAAAAACCACTCATCCAACGAGGAACTGCACCTCATGTGGTGCACTGTAAGCATTACTTAAGGTTCTTTGCAGCATCCCTTCGGCCCCTAACTGCGACCGTTTGTGATCCTTTTA
>NC_087208.1:28666175-28718675 GCF_015104395.2 Macrobrachium nipponense
TGACAAGTCTATTTTCCCCCTTCTAGGCAGGAAATTCCTATCTCTGGCTGGCTAGCTTTGGTTTCCCGCCTAAATCAGCTGATATTTGGAGGAATATGGCTGCCGTTTTACAAATCAAAATAATTAACTAAATGCTGGGTAGACGAGGAGATCAATAAACGTAGCAGCTCCCCCTGTTAAGAAGGCATTCACTCCCTTTCGGGCACGAAGGCCCTAGCTTAAATAAGTTGATTGTCTTGACTACCCAGTTCTCCTACTCTAACTGAAGTTTTTAGAGCAGCGATACAGCTAACTACAGTGGCCTACCTAACTTATAGGTGGAGATGCTAAGTGTACTAACTTATTGGGTTAATGTAGTCTAGCCTAAGTGATAACTACTGGTCGCCTGTGACGACAATCTACTCTACCCCTAGGTAAGGTTACTTGAAAATTCTTTTTGCTACTACCCTCATGCCCTGGTACTAAATCATTAGCCTAACCTACTCAATACAGTTAATTGGAGGCGCAATCATTCCAGAGTGTGGTACGCACAGCAGGGATGTGTCGACTGAATTGTTAAAATACATGATGCAAGGTAATGATGCATGAGGATGATGAGTGATTAGTGGACCAGGATGGAAATGTAATGAGGTAATTATATTTAAGTGAGGGTTAGTATTACCATTTCTAGGGGTTAGAGGGTTAGTTTTACTAGCAGAGATCAGGCTGGCTACCTTCTCTGGGTAGGTGCCAGGATCACTCTGCAAATGAATGTGACACTGTACCTCAGCACAGGTGTCAAGGAGAGCATGTGGCTCTTTGGTTAGTGTAGTGATTTGTTATGTCCCTTCTTCTTCTTCTTCTTATTCCTCCAGGACCTGGCCTATACCCAGTCCTATAGGAAAAAAAAATAGACGGAAAGGCGACCAACTCTGGGGTAAGGCCAGAAATGCCGTCAGGAGCAGAGGCAGTGGTAGCCTGAGGGAATGCAGGAGAACACCCTACTTCGGTATCTGCAGCAACCGTCGTAGAGGTGGAACCTACTGCAGGGGAGGCCCTCACTTCGGCTGCTGCGACAACCGTCGTAAGGGGAAAACTCCAGGCTGACTCCTTGTCGGGCAGTTCCTGGTCAGCCAGAGGAGGCGTAAAGGTGAGGTCTACCGGAGGTTCATCCTCGGGCGACAGAGGTGAGGCCGAAGAAGAATCATGGACTGGGAATTGGCCATGGGCTGCGGTAAGCTCCATGCCTATTGGAGGATCTCCTGTAGGAGGATCCTTGATAAGGTTAGGCGCCGGCGCTAGCTCGGGGCCAGGCACAGAGGTCAAGTTCTGTGGTGGCTCTACGTCCAGGCTGGACGGAGCTTGGCACTGCTCGGTGCTGCAAAGTGGCACTGGCATAGTGTTGAGGTCGACTGGACCTGTTACGGGTACCGGAGGTGCAATACCTCTCAGCGGGCCCTTGGTAATGGGAGACTTCAGGTCTTGCCCTACGAGGAGGTCGTAACCTCCTGGAAGGTAGCTTGCAACTGCAAGTGTACATACCTTGGTAAGGTGAGGTCGTGCGACTCTCAATTGGATGGTGGGAAGGATCATCTTACTATGATTGATGCCTTCAATCATGATCAGTTGCTGTCTATCGACGGTAGCCCCTCGGGGAATTTGATCTTCTCGTATCAGGGAGATTTGAGTGCTGGAGTCGTCAAAGGCTCTGACGTGGCTTGGTGGATAATGACCTTAGAGGGGTTCGACGGTTATAGGGCCCTGAGCTGGGGGTCCTAGTAAAGAAGGATTGGTAACTGCCATTGCGATGGCAGGAATATTGTAATTCTCGCACCCTCCGTAGTTGGCAGACATGTGACCCTTGCGGCCACAGTCTCGGCAGAACTGGTTTGAGAACTTCTTCTGTGGCACTGGACGGTAAGGCCGAGATGGCCCCACAGGTTGCGAATCTGTGGAGTCACCAAGGCTGGCAGTGTGCTCTGGCACAGGTGAAGCGTCCTCTCTGGCAGTGATTTGATGTGGAGAGGTAGCTTGGGCCTGGAGTGGTGTGGGGAAGGGACATCCCCAGAGGAGGTCCCATCCCAATAGGAAACCTACTCCATGACGAATTGTACGTACTACGCCTAGGCGGTGAGGTTTGGTGCACCAAGGAGTGGTGACCTGCAGGACGACTGTGGGAACGGTCTTGGACTGCCCTTCAACCCAAGTCATGGCCCACCTGATGTGCTCGTCGACTGTGGCACTGGCTGGCACTTGGTCCCGGTCTATGAGACACAGATCGGAGCCGGTATCTACCGTAACTGGCAGAGTCACGGGTAGGGTAGAGCCATCCAGGGGTGCCACTGTGACTGAAGTGGTCCACACCCGCTCAGGGTGAGACCTGGACTCGGGCATAACGGCCGAGGAGGTTGTGGCACTGATCAGGTGGACGTGCCTGGTCGAAGGCACATGCTTGGGGCACCCGGGATATCCGGGGGAGTAGTGCCCTGCAGCCCCACAGGCTCTGCAGGAGCCCCTCTGCTGGGCTGGTCTCCGTAAGGCATCTGACTGGTCTTGAGAGGAGGCTGTGGCACCATTTGGTGGCCTAGGAGGGTTCTGAGGAGGTTTGTGGTGGCACTCTGCTGCGAGGTGACCCCCTTTCTTGCAAACGTTGCAAGTCCTTAGGTGTCCTTGGTGGGCGTCCTTTGGCCGTGTGGATCCAGAGAGCTGATTTGGTGGCACTATGCGCTGGTGTGAGGTGCTGTGAGACGGGTGGAACGTTTCCCAGTCGTCAGCGATGCGGCAAGCTTATGCAAATGTCTTGGGTTGCTTGTTGTTAAGGTGCACTGAGAGTGGCCCAGGTACACACTGGTAGAGGTCTTCCAGCATGATCCTGTTAAACAGCTTTCTGGCTTGGATTTTATGGTAGGAGTAATCTCCCCAGGCCCAACCAACTTCCTTTGCCTGACCTTGGAAATGCTGCCTCCACCTCTGCGGGGTGATCTCATAGGCCTTCGTAATGACCCGGCGAACTTCCACCAGGTCCCCTCGCTGACCCTGATCCAGTGAGCGGAGGGCAGTCTTAGCCTTGCCATCCAGGTGCTTGGCAAGCAGGGCGGCCGTCTCTATCTCAGTGGTAGTGTAGTTTTCGAATAGGGCTTCCACTTCTTCCAGCCATGCCTCGGGCACATCCTCAGTCCACTTCGGGATAAGAGCGTTAATGCTTGCAATAGGACTGTGCGACACCGTAGGAGTGGGGCTGGGAGCTGGCTGCATGGCTAGGGCTTCGGCGTTCACCTGTCGTGCCTTCTCCATCTCGAGATCCTTCTCCTTGAGGGCTAGTTCATGCTTTCTCTCTTCTTCCCTTGACTTCCTCTCTTCTTCTCTGGTGGCTTTCTCTTGCAGGAGCAGATCGTCTATCTGCCCCTTCACCCACTGGGTGAGTTCCTGCCCAGCGCAACCGGAGTTCGTGCCCAGAGCCATGAGTGTCTGGAGCCTCTCCAGCTCCATGGATATATGTGGTTGGGCAGCAGAAGACATTTCTCTAGGCTGCAGTGGAGGCTTGGACAAAGTTGAAAATAATGGCCAGGAAGGTTACTGAATGGAATGGGAGTGCTTACTGTGTAAAGTGGCACTCACTTGGAAATGTGTTCTGCGACGTGGTTGAGAAAAAGTCTGAAAAGACTGGGTGCTCTGTGGCACTTGAGAAGTGTCCCGTAAGTTGGTGGCACTTCGGGAATAGCACCTTCTAATCAGGTGAGACAATCAAATGGAGTGTGTGACATACGTCACACTTAAGGGCGTTCCTCACTTGGGAGACGCTGGAACGCGCAACCTGTAGGTCCAATACAGGTGCACGGCACTTATGGAGGCATTCCTTGGTTGAGTGATCCGAAATGGTGGATACTCTAATGAATGGGCGTTCCATAGGATGGACACGCAGGTATATAGCTACCTGTACGTCCTGTACAGGTGCACGGCACTTCAGGAGGCGTTCCTTTTGGACAGCACTTAGGGCTGGTATTGCGGCACTTTCGGGAGGCGTTCCCTTGTTGAGTGTTCCGAAGGATCACTGACCCTTGTACATGGACACACTAATTAATTGGGCGTTCCGTAAAGACAGACACGCAGGTAGAATGGCCACCTGTACGGCTGTGCAGGTGCAATGGCACTTATGGAGGCGTTCCTTGGACAGCACTAGTAGTGCTGGAATAGCGGCACTTCAGGAGGCATTCCTTTTGGGAGCACTGGTAGCGTGCTGGTGTGTCCCGTCGGACGACACTAAATGCAGTATACTCAAATATACTGAAGAGAAATGGCACTGCTCGTGGCAGAGTGTAATGGTGGAGGAGAGAAAGTAAAAGGTGGGAGTACTGCAGCAACCAGTCGATGGACAGTGTCAAGAATTAGTGGCACTGTAAAATGGTAAGACCTGACGTGCACTGGTGGTGGCTAGTCTTAGACTGGTAACGACTTCCTTGATGGAAGTAATGAAGGTTGCGGTGGCACACTGTGCGGTTTGTGCTTGCGGTATACGCAAGTCTTTTGTGATAAAAATGGAAAAGACCACTCGGGCAACGACAGGTAATGGTAATTTGAAAATGCTCAGTCCTTTGCTGAAGTACTCGGTAAATGAAATAAATGCTTGCAAAACTGCAATGGACACAGGCGCGTACGTATCACGCTCAGTGTAAATAAAAGACACAAGAGACTAAAATAATGTTAATTCTGCATGCGTATAAGTAATGGACGTAGTACTCTTGGCTTCGTGAATAATAGGTTCTCTCTCTCTCTCTCTCTCTCTCTCTCTCTCTGAGGGTGAAATGATATATGATGAACTCCCTTGTATGTAATTGAACTAATACTTTTAGTTTTAATATGACGCACTTGCGTTAAATTATTTACTTACGTTAACGTTTAATGAAAGAATTGCTTTGGAATACGTTTTATGAAAATGATAACATGCTAGCGGGGAACGAGTCTTACGTTACTGGTAGCGGCTTGCGCTTATATGAAATGATTTGCGTTTTCATATGAAATCTACGACGATGCGTTTTGCGTTAACAATTCTTGTGATTTACTCTTTGAAAATTTACGTTAACTTTACATAAGGATACTAGGTCCAAGTGACAAGTGAAATGACGGTCAGGATTTGAAGATGAAAATGTTAGCAAACATTTGTAAATGGAAAAGGTTAGGTTCAGTACGAAATGAAATGGAACTTTACCCTAACCCTCCCTATTTATCAGGATCTAAACCCTGACTCCAACCCTCCCTATTTATCAGGTCCTATATCCTGACTCCAACCCTTCATATTTATCAGATCCTAAACCTTGACTCCTACCCTCCATTTTTATCAGGTCCTAAACCCTGACCCTAACCCTCCCTATTTATCAGGTCCTAAACCCTGACTCCAACCCTCCCTATTTATCAGGTCCTAAAACACTGACTTCAACCCTTCATATTTATACGGCTAGAACCAGCACTTTGGTTTGGATGTGACATTTAAAAAATGTCTGACTTCAGTTTTATACTAAAAATGCCACGAAATAAGTTCGTATAACATCAGCTAAGTTTTAAGCCGCTTTTTGTTTATAATCATTATTATGGCGTCATTGCTATTTTTATTTTCACTGAGTTCGATAACATGTTCATGTTTATACTATAATGTAGCGAGTTTACTTAGTTATGAGATTTGTTTTACGTTTGTTACTTATCATATATATATATATATATATATATATATATATATATATATATATATATATATATTATATATTATAGCTTTGTATTTTTGCTTGGGCAGCGTTACTAATAATCCATATGTAATCAATGGTTTTGCTTTCCTTATCACAGCCCATTGTCAAAACTGGTTTTCACCGGATTTCTGACGGAGGCACAGATGACAACACAGCTTATTTAGAGTGTTTTTTATCTCTCTCTCTCTCTCTCTCTCTCTCTCTCTCTCTCTCTCTCTCTCACATACGCAATCGTTGTTTGTGTGATATCATCGTTATCTTTGAAGGTTCCCGAATAAGCTCCAGAAATTCATTGTCAGGCACAAACCTGTCACTGTCAAGGAAGATTCCCTGATCTACGTAGTGGTACATTCAAATGTCAACTGTACACACACACACACACACACACACACACACACACACACACATATATATATATATATATATATATATATATATATATATATATATATATATTTATATATATAATATATATATAATATATATATATATATATATATATATATTTACTAATATGGTACCCATTAAGAGGTGTATTAAACAAGACAAAAAAAAAAATCTTCAATATCTACTCCTCATTTTGTAATAATTTCCACATACTTGCTCTCTTCATTTGCAATATATATATATATATATATATATATATATATATATATATATATATATAATTTATATTTCTATATCTTTGTCGCTCCAAATATGTTTGTTTGTTTGTATGGTGCTTTTACGTTGCATCTCTCACTCCTCAATGGAATGGCCGAGAATCGAACCCGCGTCACCGAGTGGGACGCCAACACCATACCAACCACGCCACTGAGCGCTTAGTCCAAATATGAGACAGAGATTAAGAAAATCCATCACACACAAGTGAAATTTTCATTTTGAACGGTAATTAAAGTCATAGCACGTTCAAATAATTGACTGAAATTATGATTTATGGAATTTGAGTTGCAGCGGTAGGGGTTTTAGGTTGTTTTTTCTGTCGTAAAGGGAACTTATTATATTATTATTATTATTATTATTATATTATTATTATTATTACTTATTATTTATTACCCACTTGGAAAGGCTTAAATATCCTTAGCCTCTATTTTGTTGGTGACATATTATTCTTATTTTATTTGAATTGGGGACTTATTATTATTATATATTATTAATATTATTATATTATTATTATTATATTATATTATTATTATCATATTATTATTATTATTATTATTATTATTATTATTATTAGGTTATTATTATTATTATTATTATTCAATTGAAGAATGCACCATCATGTTAGGATTTTTTAAACGAGAGGCTATAAACTATTAGTGAATGCGAAATACACCCATTTGGCCCGCCCCCCCCCCCCCCCCCCCCCCCCCCCCTCTCTCTCTCTCTCTCTCTCTCTCTCTCTCTCTCTCTCTCTCTCTCTCAGCAAATTTCAGGTCGTGCTTTGCAGTACCCACAGTAGTGCCTGTGCTTTGCTTGCAGCACCAACTGAATGTTGGTAAACCTTTGCCAGTGCTTTCCCATGGTCAGGAAATGGGCATCGGGTCTTTGTATTGGCTGTGAAAGAGAAGTTCTCGTTTAGCAGTGAAAGAGAAAGTCTTGTTTTTTGTTTAGCAATGACAGAGAAAGTCTAGTCTTTCATTTAGCAGTGAAAGTGAAAGTCTGATCTTTCGTTTAGCAGTGACAGAGAAAGTCTAGTCTTTCGTTTAGCAGTGAAAGAGAAAGCCTAGTCTTTCGTTTAGCAGTGACAGAGAAAGTCTAGTCTTTCTTATAGCAGTGAAAGAGAAAGTCTAGTCTTTCGTTTAACAGTGTCAGAGAAAGTCTAGTCTTTCGTTTAGCAGTGAAAGAGAAAGTCTAGTCTTTCGTTTAGCAGTGAAAGAGAAAGTCTGGTTTTTTGTTTAGCAGTGACAGAGAAAGTCTAGTCTTTCATTTAGCAGTGAAAGAGAAAGTCTGATCTTTCGTTTAGCAGTGACAGAGAAAGTCTAGTCTTTCATTTAGAAGTGAAAGTCTGGTCTTTCGTTTAGCAGTGACAGAGAAAGTCTGGTCTTTCGTTTAGCCAAAGTGAAAGAGAATCTGGATCTTTCGTTTAGCAAGTGACAGAGAAAGGTCTAGGTCTTTCGATTAGCAGTGAAAGATGAAAGTCTGATCTTCGTTTAGCATGACAGAGAAAGTCTCGTCTCGTTTAGCAAGTGAGTTTTTTTTTTTTTAGTAAAGGAAACTAGTCTTTCGTTTAGCAGTGACAGAGAAAGTCTAGTCTTTCTTATAGCAGTGAAAGAGAAAGTCTAGTCTTTCGTTTAACAGTGTCAGAGAAAGTCTAGTCTTTCGTTTAGCAGTGAAAGAGAAAGTCTAGTCTTTCGTTTAGCAGTGAAAGAGAAAGTCTGGTTTTTTGTTTAGCAGTGACAGAGAAAGTCTAGTCTTTCATTTAGCAGTGAAAGAGAAAGTCTGATCTTTCGTTTAGCAGTGACAGAGAAAGTCTAGTCTTTCATTTAGCAGTGAAAGAGAAAGTCTAGTCTTTCGTTTAGCAGTGAAAGAGAAACTCTGGTCTTTCGTTTAGCAGTGAAAGAGAAAGTCTAGTCTTTCGTTTAGCAGTGACAGAGAAAGTCTAGTCTTTCGTTTAGCAGTGAAAGAGAAAGTCTAGTCTTTCGTTTAGCAGTGTCAGAGAAAGTCTAGTCTTTCGTTTAGCAGTGAAAGAGAAAGTCTAGTCTTTCGTTTAGCAGTGAAAGAGAAAGTCTGATCTTTCGTTTAGCAGTGAAAGAGAAAGTCTAGTCTTTCGTTTAGCAGTGAAAGAAAAAGTCTGGTCTTTCGTTTAGCAGTGACAGAGAAAGTCTGGTCTTTCGTTTAGCAGTGAAAGAGAAAGTCTAGTCTTTCGTTTAGCAGTGACAGAGAAAGTCTGGTCTTTCGTTTAGCAGTGAAAGAGAAAGTCTAGTCTTTCGTTTAGCAGTGAAAGAGAAAGTCATGGTCTGTCTAGTCTTTAGTAGCATGACAGAGAAAGTCTGGTCTTTCGTTTAGCGTGAAAGAGTCTGTCTTTCGTTTACAGTGAGAGAAAGTATGTCTTTCGTTTAGCATGAAAAAGAGTCTGGGTCTTTCGTTTAGCAGTGAAAGAGAAAGTCTAGTCTTTCGTTTAGCAGTGACAGAGAAAGTCCGATCTTTCGTTTATCAGTGAAAGAGAAAGTAGTCTTTCGCTTTAGCAGTGACAGAGAAAGTCTGGTCGTTTAGCAGTAAAGAGTCTGGTCTTTCGTTTAACAGTGAAAGAGAAAGTCTGGTCTTTCGTTTAGCAGTGACAGAGAAAGTCTGGTCTTTCATTTAACAGTAAAAGAGAAAGTCTGATCTTTCGTTTAGCAGTGACAGAGAAAGTCTGGTCTTTCGTTTAGCAGTGAAAGAGAAAGTCTGGTCTTTCGTTCAGCAGTGAAAGAGAGTCTGGTCTTTCGTTTAGCAGTGAAAGAGAAAGTCTGGTCTTTCATTTAGCAGTGAAAGAGAAAGTCTGTTTATTCGATGAACTGTGAAAAAATCAAGTCTTTCATTTATTAGTGAAAGAAAAAGGCGAGTCTTTCGATTAGCAGTGCAAGAAAATCGTGAGGTTCAGACGAAAAAAAAAACAAAAAAACTTTGAGCCATATCTGTAATTCTTTTAAAGAGGTTTGTTGCTAAATTTGAACTTGACGATTTACATCAGAGCGCAATGAGCCTATTGCTTTTTTTTTTTTTTTAGGTATAAAGATTATGACGATATACAGTGACCATAAAGTCCCATTACCATTCTGAGTAATAAATACTTGTAATGGTGCTGGAACTTTATGGATACCCTCTATTATATTTATTTATTAGGAAAAAAAATGTAAAAGAAAATAGATAATATGCATGTTAAAAGTACAGAACAATTATTTCTAATAAAACATGGCGTATTTGGTTTAATTTTCGTTGGTGAAACAACGCTTTATTTGACCGTGGATTTTCACACGCTCCTGGAGTGAGCTGGAGGTCGGATCACGCCTTGTTTTTATTAGGAACTAATGGTCATTTTATGGAAAGTTAGTGATAACTTTATTAGAAGTGTAACTGTATTATTAGAAAATAGTGGCCCTTTTCTTAAAAGTTAGAGGTTGTTTTATTAGAAGTTTATCGATTCGATGACAAGTTAATGGCCATTTTATTAAAAAGCTAGAGATCATATTATTGTGAATGTAATTGTTTTATGAAGATTCTAAGGGTAATTTTTTTTAGGAATGTAATGAAAATACTACTACCAATGTTCCACAAAAGTCTTGCTCAGACATGGCTCTAGGGACAGTATACTGATCAATACTCATTACTGTGTTTACCAAGTTGCAGATAAACAGCCCAGGCACCTGTTGTATCCGTCAAAGAAAATAAGGATTTCACAGCTCAAACGAGCAAATACATGTATAGCTGATATTGAAGGCTGGATCCAAATACCTCTCCCTCCTCTCTTGGGTTAATGCTTGCATACTCGAAGAGCTTTATCCTTGACGAGACAGCTGGGATATATTAGATTGATCTTTAACCTGATATTAAGAAATTTACCGTAATTGCCTCGATGGTAAGACGGTACAACTTATAATTTATACAGGAAAAGCAAAGGGACTCTTAAAGAGATAGACCACTTGCTTGTGCATGATTCTTCAAGGCATTGCCTAGCGGGCGTTGTGTGGGGTCTTACTTCTGACAGAAGATGTGAGAGACATCATTATTCACGTAATGCTCGAAGGTCATGGACGTTACAACTCAAATTTATACAGGAAAAGCAAAGGACTCTAAGAGCATGGGATCACTTGCTTGTGCAGAGTCTTCAAGGGCAGGCGGTAGAGGGCGTTGTGTGGGGTGTTAATTCTGGTAGATGTGTGAGACATCATTATTCACCTTCTGCATGAATATTAAGAATTAATAGACAATGAGCGCCTCAGTGGCGTGATTGGTATGGTCTTGGCCTACCACCTCGGTGGCCGCGAGTTCAATTCTCGGGCATTCCATTGAGGAGTCAGCGATGTGTATTTCTGGTGATAGAAGTGCACTCTCGACGTGGTTCGGAAGTCACGGAAAGCCGTTGGTCCCATTGCTGATAACCACTAGTTCCATGCAAAAGTAAAAACACCATACAATCAATCAATCAAATAGACAGGCAAAAGATAAGTGTTCCTAAAGTGATATTCAAAGGGAAATCGTTATAATTTGAATAATAATAAAGAAAAAAATATGCGAAAGAAGCATGGGGGAAAATGGGACAGGATAAGTATGTTTTGCTTCAATATGTGTAATCTTTTTGTCAGAAGGTTTGTAGGTTTTTTTTTTTCTGAAAATTAAGGATGATTAGAAGTGAAACTGTTTGACTGGAAGGTGATTGTAATTACTTTACTAGAAGTTAGTGGTCAGAAGTCAGTGATCATTGATTTTAGAGTAACTACTTATTAGAATATAATAGTTTTATTAGCAGTTTGCAGCCAATTGTTCCAGTTTTGTCAACTTTCCATCACAAATATAAAGGTATTTTATTAACCGAATTCTGCGGGTATTTCAGCTGTTACATGTAACCAATTCGTATGAAGATTGTCATTTTTCCTGCTTGGCTATATGGTAACTGTTACCATATAGCCAAGCTTAGAGAATGAATAGACTTTGCAAACTAAAAACCCAGGAATCGCAACATAAAACAACGTATAACTGCTGGTTGTGGATGAGTAACCAGTAAGTCAGTGACCCTTGTTGCAACATCTTGCTGACGGCTTATCTTGCAATCGTATTTTTTGTAGGAGATAACGTTATCGCGTCTGTAGAGGAATGGCAGCGCTTGTGATTTGGTGATGTCGTAATAAGGACCCTCAAGTCTAAGCGTCACATGCTTGCTACTCCGTTCTATTTATTTACTTATTTATTTGTTTGCTTGATTGTTGCATTCGATTTCTTTATGAAAAGCTGATTTGTTCATGTATGGCGGAAACAGAGTTTGACGTTTATTCGTTCAATGCAGGACTTTGGAATAACTGATCTATTTTCCTTGAGCGTTGTAGATTACTGTTTGAGTATGATCAAATGCCGTTGCATTTCTTTATAGCTGGAGCTTACCAGGGATTCTAGATAAACTTTGATACGTGGCAGGATCTTTTTAAGTTATTTTGGGTTCGGTACTTCCTGAATAAAAAAAAGTGAAAATAAAATTATTCTTAAAATATCGATGGTGTTTTACAGATTTTTGAGGTAAACTTTAATAAGTGGTAGAAATTTATAAGTTATTTTGGGATTGGTACTTGATGAAGTGGAAATGTCGGTGGAACCAATGATATTCTTAGAATGTCATCTCTGAAAACATCCATTCTTCTGAATTTTTAGTTTTCTGCTAAAGAAAACTATTGTTTCGACTTTGTCCGTCTGTCCCCTCTCAGATCTTAAAAACTACTGAGGCTAGAGGGTGGCAAATTAATATGTTGATCATCCACCCTACAATCATCAAACGTACAAAATTGCAGCCCTCTAGCCTCAGTAGTTTTAATTTTATTTACGATTAAATTTAGCCATAATCGTACTTCTGGCAGCGCTGTAAGTACTACCAACAACATCGGCCACCACCGACCGTGGCTGAGTTTCATTGGCCGCCACTAATGTTTAATGGGCTGTATTTTTCCAATACACTTGGTTGTGTATCCCTGTATCCATTTACATGTTTGTATGTTTTTCTTAATTTGTTAGTTATTGTTTTGTACTTTTTTTGCCACGTTTTTCTCTTTACACACTTTAATAATAATAATAATAATAATAATAATAATAATAATAATAATTTATGTTCTGTTAAAAATGATGACTGCATCATGCGAGTTGATTTTGTATCGAGTCTTCTCAATTGTCCTTATAATCCTTTTCTCCTCTACATTAATATATGTCAATAACTGGTCGATGTTCATCCTTCGGTAAAGAAAAATATATATTACCAGCGTTTACACAAAAGCTGTGTTCTCTGTAAATAATAAATAATAATAATAATAATAATAATAATAATAATAATAATAATAATAATAATAATAATAATAATAATAATAATAGTGGAAAAAAGAACCCTAAAAGATTACTGTGTATAACTTGTTTACTCTTAAGTATTTACATAGTATTTTACTTAAAACTCAAGTTACTTTCAGGCCCTAAATGTGGCCCTTTCTCGAGGGATGTGATGATGGTCAGACTGGGTCAAGACCTTTCACATCTCTTGAGAAAGGGCCACAGTTATGGCCTGAAAGTATACGAGTTTTAAGTAAAATACTATGCCAATACTTACAATTAAACACGTTATACTCAGTAAGCTTGTGGGTTTCTTTATCCATCCTCAGCAGAAAACAGAAAGAAGTTTTTGTTTGGTTTAATAATAATAATAATTGATGTTTACATCATTTCAAGGTATCATTGTACTGTACAGATTTGGTTCAAAAAATGTACCCAAGGACTTAAATATGTTTTAAGCAAAAGTAAAAAACTTTTAATTGAGACACTCAATTTGATCACTGATACCATTGCATCACATACACCTTCAGTTATCAAGAGCACTTTCGCTTAAGAGTGAGGATATTTGAGCTTAAATATAGAGCGCGGAAATAAAAAAAGTGAACATAGAGTGCAGGGCCTAAAAATGTTACTGAATGTAAATATGATGTGAGTGACGTTGAAAAGTTAGTGTGAGTGCATTTTCAGAGTGAAGGATGTGTAAGTGTAAATACATACAATGAAGAACATAAAAACAAGTACGTGTGTAGTCAATACAGAATACAGACAAAGAGTTGTTGGGCTAACTGCGGAGTGAAAAATAGTGTAAGAGTAAATAAATACAGAGTAAAGAACAGAAAAAGTCAGAGTGAGTAACCACGGAGTCTGTGAAAGGCACACGAAGATAACATTGTGGAATGAAGATATGTGACTGATAGAGGAACTGAAAATAAAAGAAATATGTTGTCAGAGCTTTTTGATACGTGGATTGTCTTCAAGAGAAGGAAACCATAACGACGTAATAGTAAATTAAAGTCAAATATTGACAGTATGAAGAAAAAGGAAGAGAGTTTGTTATTTCTCGACTTATCATAGTGACGGAGTGACGTTGGTTGATCTAAATACGTGCTTAGTCATCTGCATTTAACGAGTTGATGCATTTTAATGCTTACCGGTGCTTACCGCGTCGCATTAAACTGAGAAACGACATTTTTTATTAGAACGTCAGTCTGTCTTGTTGGCCCGATAGCGAATTCCCGAGATGTATACTAGTATTGCTCCAACGCCCCCTTTTTTTTCCCCCTAGATTAGGTTAGATAGGTTACTTCAAGTATGTGACTCCTTGGTAATTTGGGTGTGGGAAACATAATGAGATTATTCTCAAAAAGATTCTATGGTTAGCTTTTAAGATATGGCGTCCTGCTTTTTTCAGGGAAGGCCCTGGGGTTACAGCTCTATGGGATAGAACCGTCAGTGCACCTCACGTAGCGCACTGTAGGCATTGCTAAATGATTGTTAGCAGCGTTACCATCGCACCGCCATCTTGAATTGACAAGGCCTGTGCGATCGCTCTTGACACAGCGATGAGTCATCACCAGACGCCTGTACCTGGCCACAAGCACCATTCCCAGTTCTGTATTTTTGGTGTTATTTATTACTTTTCATGCAGAGTATCTAATTGTTATGTTAGATAATTAAATTTCACAGTCTTTAACAACATCATAATCCTCTAAGCCTGGTAAATTTAATTAAATATGCTGCATAATGGTGGAAAGTCAGTGCGCAAATTATTATAAAATACATTATCAGTCATTGCTGATGACATTAAATGAAAACTCAGTAGTTGCAACTTTCATATTTTGTAAACTGTTCAACCATTTATTTTTAATTTGTATTGTTGTGGTTACTTTTTCTGAGGCTATCTAATTTGCATAAATTACACAATTTAGAAGCAGATTCTCTCTCCTTAGATATGCATACAAGCTTACATCAAAGGCATTAAATCCATCAAGTCTATGAAGGCAAAACGTCAGCCTTGCCCTACAAATTTTCAATGAATATGTTATAGAAGCACTTTTGACAAGGGGAAAAGAACAGTTTCCCAAATTCTGAAGATGTAGTTAATTATATTAAATTCATTCATCTCTGGTGGACCATAATGAATGTAAAGCATCCACATAAAGGTACTAGGCTTCACAATAAATATGCTACTCCACTAACGTATATTGTAAATGACGAGAAGTATATTTTCCTACAGAGATTCCATTTCTGGTTAGATCTCTGGGAATAGCATTACTAAAACTGGCGGAAAGCTGAGTAGGGAAACATTCACTGCCTTAAAACACACAACTAGTGCAATTATAGAAATAACAAAATACTGTGTAGAAAAATTGAAAATTAAATGTCTTACCTCGAAAATTTCAAACCGATCAACTTGAAAATAGATTTGATAAATATCGTCGACTTGCTGGGTGCAATTACAACATTTCTTTACGACAAGTGTTCGAGAGTGAAAAAAAAATTGAGGTTACTGTCTGTTCTAAGAAGCTTTTAATAATAAAGACATCGAACTGAAGATCTTCGAAGAAACAAACTGGGAGTGCATGAATAATGAGTCCGGAAATAACGATTCCTTTGATATTGATGTCAGTCGAGATGATGTTGATAAATGTATGGATCTTTTGGCGGTTATAACACCTTGCTGGCTAATGTGTGTATGCTGTTGTGAAAAAATAGAAGTGTAGCTCCTGTAAAGACTTACTTACTTACTTGCCAAGAAACAAAAGATAGCTTACCAGACAATAACAGTGACACTCAGGGTATAAGCAGAGGGAGGCTTCTTATCCGCATGAATTTGTAGTAAACGTAATTCTGTTTAACTATATAACCATTAATAAACTGTCACAGTGTCCTGATTTTATCAAATCAATGTATCATAGGAATTTGGCCACGGTCATTTCGCTCACTGTGCTTTCTGATAATGATGCCTTCTTACCTCTAAATGATTGTGATGCTGGACACAGCATTGAAAATATTTAAAAATGCTGATATTTGCTTCCTCCAATGTCCTACTAAACAATTATTGTAAGAAAAGTAATGAAAACATTCAAAATTGCAAAAATTTGACAAAAAAAGAGAAAGCTGGATACAATGAAGAAATAAGATTCAGAGGAACAATTGCTGTAAATTGTAGTGAATATTTATTTTGTATATAGCACTTATACCGTTTCCTAAAGAGGGAGGCATTTTTTGTGACCATAAGTATAAAAATGCATTATATACTCATTTCTGTGAATAAACTTTTTTTTATTACTGTTTTTGCACTGATTTCCCTTCATATTTAATCATAGTAACCAGGTCCAGAGGATACTGATGATGCAAAAGACTGTAAAACATAATTAACTCAGACAAAAATTATACATTCTGCAAATAACTGATAAATGCCACCAAAAATACAAAGTTGTGAATGGAAGCGCAGGGCCAGACTCGGATGTCTGGTGATGACTCATGCTCGGGTCTCTCAGGCCTTCTCAATTCAAGATGGCGGTGCCCATCGGCCCCTGGCTGTGTCCACTTGCAGTCTGTTACTCGAAATCCGTTCCTGGTCCCTTTCCTCAGTCATGCTGTCCAGCATCTCTAACTGTGGGATCCTTGTTCTTCACCTCCATTTTCTGGATCCCTTGGTCTAGCTGTCCAACCTCTCCAACTCCCTCTTTTCGCTGCCTTCGGCGCTTAATGGCTGAAGGTGGCGCAGTGCTTGCTTGGCTCGACAACGTAAATTTCGTAAACTTAACATACATTTTAATTTCAGTGCTTGCTCGTTTTGTAAATTATTTAATGTTTTGATCTATCGTTTGAGAGAGAGAGAGAGAGAGGAGAGAGAGAGAGAGAGAGAGAGAAGTTTCGCAAAACATTTGCCTTAAAAATACACTTCTTTTTATGGAACGATTTGGCAATGTAGGTTGAACGGTACAGCTTTTTCTTTTTATTGTGTTGTTTTGATATTCGATAATAATTTGTTTGTGGACTGACTGGCAGTCTTGATTTTATCTCTCTCTCTGTATATATACATATATATATATATATATATATATATATATATATATATATATATATATATATATATATATATATACAGAGAGAGAGAGAGAGAGAGAGAGCGAGAGAGAGAGAGAGAGAGTCAGTGAAAGCGTGGTAACTCATAAAAACACACGCTCGTCTTTTTGTTAATAAACATATTAAAGGAAATATTACACTGGAAGCCATCACAACAGCCTAATCATTTCTTGTGTATATATAATATATAATATATATATGTATATATATATATATATATTTATATATATATATATATATATATATATAATATATGTATATATACATATATATATATATATATATATATATATATATATATATATATATATATATGATATATATATATATAATTATATATATATATATATAGTATTTATATATATATATATTTATCATATATATATATATATATATATATATATATATATATATGTATTTATATAATATATATACATGCATATATATAGTATGTCTATAAATAAGTGGAATAAAAACGTGAGCTATTATATTTCGGGTCCATTTCACTGAATGCGCGCGCTCTCTCTCTCTCTCTCTCTCTCTCTCTCATGCACGCACATTTTAAAGGGGAGCTGTAGACTCGCTGTTCCTTCCTCAATGATTTTTCCAGACTAGGCGACTGGCGGACGTTTGTTTCTTTGGCCGTTTCTTTGGATTTGAAACGGCTCAGACTGAAGTTCTCTGAACTTATTTCACCTTTGATGTGTTTCCTGCTACTATTTAAGAACCTACTTATTAGATAAGGGTAAATGTAAATATATGTTGTTCTATTATATCCATAAATAGTAGCAGTTGTTTCTATGCAATATATGAAATCTTCCGTAGGGGGTTAGTACTGTCAGTGCACCTCGTGCAATGCACTGTAGGCTCTTTGCAGAGTCTTTCGACCCCAAGTTGCAATCCCTTTCGTTCATTTTACCGTACCCCCTTTCATATTCTCTTTCTTCCTTCTTACTTTCCACCTTCTCCTAACGATTGATTCATAGTGCAACTGCGAGGTTTGCCTCCTGTTACACCTTTCAAACTTTTTGCTGTCAATTTCCATCTCAGCGCTGAATGACCTCATAGGTCACAGCGCTTGGCCTTTGGCCTAAATTCTATATTCAATTCAGTATAGCAAGTCAAGACAAAGGGGGGGGGGGGGGGGCGTTCAGCGATTAAGGCCGTGAAAAGGCTGAGTTGGAGCGGTTGGACAGCGGAATAAAAGGCATCCAGAAAATAAGGATGGAGTCCAAGGATCTAATGAGTGAGTGACCTGGGAGAAAACCCTCAGTTTCAATAATAAAATAAATGTTAGAAAGGTTGGACAGCAAGATATTAGAAAGGATGCAGGAATGAAGGTGAAGTCAGAGGCTGGAAGGTGGTTTCAGCTGGAGGGCCGAAAGAACACTGCAAGCACCATTTAGTCATGTTGCATAAATAAGTGATGTATTGATATACTTAGCAACAAAGACCTCTTCACTTTCTGTCTTAATATCCTTGGCTACGTTTTTCACAGGAAGCCTTGAAATCCGAAAGGAAATGAAAGGAAAAATTCTTATTTCCAGACGGGATTTGAACTTCGGTTTTCTAATCTGTCCGGATTAGTTTCTGTTACTGGAACCGTCGTTTTTTGGTGTAGCGGATTAGCGCCGACTTCGTTCTTATAACCAGTGTGGGCTCCAATCGCAGGTGGTAAGAGAAATTCTTCATTCATGCCTTCAAGGATTTCATGGCTTCCGAAAATAGAGAAGTCAAGCGGTCATTGTGGCCGTGGACTGCATATGTATATGTTCTGGTTAGTTTTCTGTAAAAAAAACTATTGAGATGACCGTTTGTCTGTCTGTCCGTCTGCAGTTTTTCTGTCTGCCCTCAGATCTCAAAAAACTACTGAGGCTAGAGGGCTGCAAATTGTTACGTTGACCATCCACCCTCCAATCATCAAACATTCCGAATTTCAGCCCTCTAGCTTCAGTAGTATTTATTTTATTTAAGGTTAAAGTCAGCCATGATCGTGCGTCTGTGACCGTAACAAGACAGGCCACCACGGCTGGCTGAGAATTTCATAGATCGTGGTTAAGAGTTTCATACAGCATTATACGCTGTACAGAAAACTCGATTGCGCAATTAAATCACAGTATTTAGAAGGCTATTATATGAAATGGTATGTTGCAACGAATCCTAATTCTTTTAGGCGAAAACTACCTTTGCCATAAAAGAAAATGTGCGTATTGAAGAAATTGTGGTGAAATTTTTTCCAAATAATGGAATTGGGCAACTTTAGAAGAGAACATCAAATAGAAAAAGTAAGTAATTCCTGTTAACATAACACACCAGTGGCCCACAACTCAAGTTTTGCTCTAGAAAGAAATGGGTCACATTCACTACATGTTTTTGTATTTTTTGCTTATGTTTTCGTTTTCATTTTGGAGATTATTACTCGAACGATAAACATTCTCTCTCTCTCTCTCTCTCTCTCTCTCTTCTCTCTCCAGTCACTTTCCTCCATTTTCAAGGGCATGAAAAACCAGTATCACACGTACACAATTACGTGTATGTATGCGGATGCATGAAAGTTTTTTGTTTGTTTATGCGAATGCATGTATGCATATACACTTCTTCCACAAACCTCTTTTTTTTTTCTATCGGGTTCTGGATGATCGCTTTCCTGTTCCGGCCTACACCTCCTCTACCACTGGAATGTAGAACTATTTCCAGAATAATAAGTTTTCAAATACAATCTGGGTAGTACCATGCGCCTTGTTACGCAGCCTAACGCTCTACTTACCAGATACCGTTAAGTTGGTCTAGACTCTAGAGTCCTAGACCTTGCCGTTATATGAAGCGCGTTGGCGTTGGTAACAGGCGTATGCAGAAAGATAATAATTAGTCGTTGTACTGCTAATGTAGGCTCCAAATTTCGGTAGAAACAGCATTAATAGAAATTCCCCCAAAGATATCGTATCATAAATAGACTGGCACGTCCACACCACGAGGCAAACACGAGGGCGAAGGTCTCTCTCTCTCTCTCTCTCTCTCTCTCTCTCTCTCTCTCTCTCTCTCTTTTAGCCCTGTTTTTGTACGACGAACAAGGCCTATGGAAGATGTCCTTGAAATATGGAGGTCCGGTGGCTATAGGCCTATGGGCCCTGGTTTTATCCTTTCCTTCAATCTTTTTTTTTTATTTACTTATTTTTTCATAGTCATCTCCCTCAGTGACCTCTGTCGTCCTCCTCGGCCACTTTGCTTATTTATTTGATTATCTGAACAGCAGCTCTCTCTCTCTCTCTCTCTCTCTCTCTCTCTTTAAATCTACATATAAATTAATAGTAAGAACAAAGTTGTTTTGGTTATCTTCACATCAGTACAGTCTTTCGTGTTCATTAAGTGAAGAAATTAATTTAATCTCTCTCTCTCTCTCTTCTCTCTCTCTCTCTCTCTCTCTCTCTCTCTCTGTTTGAATTTATGCATACAAAATCTGCAACGAGTGCAATGTTGTTTTGATTACAGTAATAACACTATTGAATCAGTATTGAAGGTATTGAAGGTTGCAAATGGTGTTTCTTTATGTGCCTCTCCATCACCTGGAATATTTCCATCATTTTAAGTATTTACATGTGGATATGTGTATATACGTATATATATATATATATATATATATATATATATATATATATATATATATATATATATATGCTGGTGTGTGTGTGTGTGTGTGTGTGTGTGTGAGAGAGAGAGAGAGAGAGAGAGAGAGAGAGAGAGAGAGAGAGAGAAGAGAGAGAATTTAAAAGGAAGGGTCTTGATACGCTGCTGATAAAAATTCAGTAGTACAGCTGTATGAATCTGACAGTGACCGCTGGGATGAATCTGTTTCTCCCGAGTCACCCCCTGCTAAAGGAAAGGGCGTAATATATATATATATATATATAATATATATATATATAATATATATCTATATATATATATATATTATCATATATATATATATATTATATTATAATATATATATATCTATAGCGAATACCACAGGAAAATGATAGACAGAAATCCAAGCGCTTTCATCTTTACAAAGACATTGTCTTATATTATATATCACATTCATCTACTGTGATTTTTTTAAGCTTATATATATGTGTGTGTGTGTGCATACAAACATACGTATATACGCATACAAATGAGCGGTTCCAGGAAGCTTGTTAAAAGATAAGCGTTATCTATTTCATTCTCCGGCATCCACTTCAGTTCGGCTTTTATCCAACTATGTGAATTCCCTGCTTCTGTCAAAGATAGGCCTAATGGCCTTTAATTAACACGGCCAAACCATGTTGTGTCGGGATGGAAAGCCTTGTTTTTGCGCACGAAGTCTCAAGAATGTTACCTTATTAGTGCTTGTTCTCACCAAGAGGCATTTCTCTGTCTATGTGTCTCTCGCTGTTATTATTATTATTATTATTATGTTATACATATATGTATATGTATATTTATATATATACGTGTATGTGTATGTATTATATATATATATATGTGTGTGTGTGTGTGTGTGAATGAAATTGGTAAATGTTCTGCTTTTAAATATATTACTTACTGTCTAAATTTTGACTTTTTTATGGCTCTTTTATTACATATATATATATATATACATATATAATATATATATATATATATATACATATATATATGTATATATATACATATATATATATATATATATATATATATATATATATATATATATATATATATATATATTAGATATATGTGGCTGATATAACAGAAGTCCATCCAATGACGGGTAATGGATTAAGAGGTCGTCGTCCAAGGTTAAGGTTGGAACGGGCTTTTGCTTTGGGGCAACCCGTAAGACTATAAGAGGTACAGAACATTGGTGTTTATACAGCTGAAGGAATGCTCCAGATGGCCGCCTTGTCACTCTTTGTTCAAAGCAAGGTCTAGAGCTTGGTTCAAAGCTGCTTCATAATCCCGTTTACCGGTGGTTGGAGGAAGAAGATCCTGTCAAGCAGTTCCTGATATGAACCGGCAGTCGCTGTGTTGAATTATACGAGACATATTCCAATTAGTTCGATGATTCTGATTATTCATGGGGTTGAGAATAGCGCTTTCGTCTTTACTAAGACATTGTCAAGGAACGAATAATGGGGGATTCGCTTTAATGAAGTCACGTGCATCTACTGTGATTTTTGTAAGCAGCTTACTCTATGAAGAGTGATTTGGTTGTAAATCCGATGTGGGATTTGTCACAGTCGGGGAACAAGGGATTTCGGATACCCCAGCGTCTTTGGGGACTGGTTTCTGTTATCCGTTAATGAAGGGTTTAGCTAAGGTATTTGGGTAGGTCAGGGCCCCGATAAACACAAAAGGGTTAGAATTCCCCAGCGTCTGTATCAAAATCTTAATACAGTCCAGGTGTGGGATTCTGATTTTATTGCCGGGCGTTTCACTTTAATCATGTTTTGAGGATTTGGTAGAATATAATGGTGGCTTCATAGACAGCTTTCTCAGTGATATGGTAGAGGTACTATATCACAGCCATCTTGAATTGTAATTCAAGATGGCGGTAACTTTATACCTCAAGGATGGCAGCTGCCTACGAATCAGTTCATATTCTTTTTCCGGGAATCCCTGGAAGCAAATCCGTTAGGCTGTTGTTTTTGATGAAGCTGACCTTGTGTCAGCACGGGCTCTTGCTCAGAAGAAAATTCTTCACAAACATCTGAAACGTTGTTGTCTAAATTTCCCTTTAGGCCAAGAATCTCCTCTCGATAAGATAGGCCAGTAGGGTCAAGTGTCCCTTTGACAGTTCTTCTAGATGTTGAAATGACAGTGAACATTTTCGATGGATAGTGAATATGCTGTCGGAGAGGCATACCCAGTTTTTTGGTAGTTATTTATATATGTCATCAGTTATTTATATAGAGTAATTCCTGATTTATGAATGTCTTTTACTTTAATACAACAGTATAATAGGGAGAAAAATGGCCCATAAAACACTATTTGAACGTTGAAACCATATATTTCGAACACTTCCTTCTGTGCCCATGTTCCCTGGTAAAATATGGACAGATTTTACCCGTGAACATGGACGCAGACTCGAAATATATGGTTGCAACGTTCAAATAATGTTTTGTGGGTGTTTTATCTTCATGTATATAACATATATATATATATATCGATATATATATATATGTATATAATATAATATATATATATAAATATACACCTACCATCCATCCATCCATTCCATTACATACCATACATATGTGTATTGTATATATATACAATATAAATTATATATAATATATATATATATATACCACAAAATATAATATACAACCTACATCAGCCATCCATACATACAACAACATACATACATACATATGTGTATTTGTATATATATACATGTATATCATTTTTAAAATGGACACTTCAAATGTTGGTTATGAGGCGAAACGAAACTTGCATATAGATTAAAAAAAACACTCTCACTTGATAAGTGATGTAAAAGGCGGATAACCAAATTAATGTATATATATATATATTATATATATATATATATATATATATATATATTATATGTGTGTGTGTGTGTGTGTGTGTGTGTGTGTGTGTGTATGTATGTATGTATTTATGTATGTATGTAATGTATGTCTATCTATATAATTAACATATTGTATGTATATTTTCTCTGGGCTTCCATGGATCGTTGGCAAATTAGATTTTCCACTAATACCCAGGCAGGCAATTCCTTTTCGATAAAGTAGGTCAGTAACAGGATTAATAGCAGTAATATCCGATATCCCACTAAGTCGGTAAATTATTCAGGAGGGGAAAGTTTGGAACGCTTCGATGAGTCAATTTCAAGGAAGGAAAAGGAGGCTCTCTCTCTCTCTCTCTCTCTCTCTCTCTCTCTCTCTCTCTCCGGTGCACCGCGAATATAGTGAACAAACCAAATGAAGGTTATCCCCTTTGATTCAGAACTGCCTAACTTTGATGAGATTTACTGAAAACCAAATTCCGACTTACTTAGTTTGTGACGTGGGGATTTTATGTGTTCCCTCTCCTTATTGCAATATTCAGATCTTGAATTCGTTGCGTCTAGAACTGGCTTTGCAAGGACAGCGCGGGTTGCAAATTGCGACAAAAACAATTAAGCTTGCTAGTGACCCGGAGTTGAATTAATATCTTCGGAACACTAATAGAAACGTCTTTTTTTTTATTTGATTCTTGTTTATGTCCTTTGTATCATCCTGTCCATGATACGGTTTTGTAAAAGTTTTTGAAGAGAGAGAGAGAGAGAGAGAGAGAGAGAGAGAGTCATTTATCATGACACGGTGTAAAAGTTTTTGAGAGAGAGAGAGAGAGATGAGAGAGAGCGAGAGAAAGGGAAGAGAGGAGAGAGGAGGAGAGAGAGAGAGAGAGGGAGTTACAAGGACAGGATGTCTCAAAGTCTTGTTAGTCCACCCAAGGAGACATCATGTGCTCACTTATATCTTGGAGCAGGTTTTACTGTTCATTCACAGTATCCTATTGATTTTCTCTAGCTTTCCTTTAAACTCTTCCACACTGTTGCTGTTTACAACTTCTGGTGGCTGTTTATTCCATGTGTCACATATCTTGTTATTAAAGAAGTTCCCACAATAAGATGTGTTGTATCTCTTCAGTTCTAGTTTCCATCCATTATTTTCTGATCTATTTGCGTCCTGTCTTAGGGTTGGTGACCAAAACTGTCCTGCATATTCAAGAAGAGGTCTAACTATTGGTGTGTAGAGCTGCACCACCTTTTCTTTGTTTCTGTATTTGAACTGCCTCTTTACGTTTCCCACTAGTTTCTGTGCCTTCTTTTCAGCTAGAGAGAGAGAGAGAGAGAGAGAGAGAGAGAGATTAACACCAAATTTACTCTTTTACCTGCTGTTTTGAGGTCATAACCCCAAAGCATCTAACAGGGCCTTGTACTAATTGTCCCATACTGTTGCTGACGATAAGTTTAACGTGTAGTACTGTGTTGCTAATGATTCATATTAACAAGCGCCCCATGTTGTAGCTATCAAGGTCTAGAGAATACAAATTCTCCAGACCTTGGCCACTATGATGTTTCTAAAGTACGAGAATGCTGATTATGACTTATTTAAATGTATCACCTGTTGGTCCTAATTATGCAGCTTTCATTCCGATCCTTACGTCTCCTCACCCTTAATAGTGGGTCTCTCTCTCTCTCCTCTCTCTCTCTCTCTCTCTGTTTTATATGATAGTCATTTTTTTTATTTACAGACCAGCTTATGTTTAAAATTGCCTCATGCTTGTCTCAGCTGGCTGAATCCTTGCCCTATAAAATGGGAATGCTTCCAAATTCCCAGAATTCAGACTTTATAATTGTCAAATTCTTTTCTGGTTTGGAATCTGGCCGAACAACTTGTGGATGTTTTCCTCAGTGTGGTTGAAATGGAACTGATATAATCTGTCTACAGAGTAGATTTACTCCCTTTTTTTTTTATATCTGTCTGTCTTTCTCTTCTGCGCGTGTAAAGAAGTAACTATTAATATGTATTTGAAGTTATGATAATCATAATAACAATAGGAATGCCATATATGATACCTTTTAATTTATCTAATTTATCTCAATGTTAGCTATTAGTGATGGAGCGAAAGTAGTCCCTTTTGCTGAGTTAAACTCTCTCTCTCTCTCTCAAAATGAGATGGGTAGGTCTAATTCCCTTATCTATAGTCCAGGCCAGAAGAGAAAAGAAAACGGGAAATGGTTCCTCCCTATCTCCTGGTCGCACCTGTCGGGCAGCGTCCTCTCCCTTGCTTTCATTCTTGGGATTATTTGGCTGTCACTCCCATCGGCCTCCACTCAAAGCTCGAATACTGAAATAATATTCATATTATTCTGGGCATTTGAGCTCCTGTATATCCCACTATTCTTTTTGGCAAATTTGCTTTGTCATTAGCGTAGTCATACCATACGTTCCACATTGACGGTAACATAAGGGAGAGTCGAGGCGACAAGTCGCGAACCTCAGAGCGAGGTGCCTTCTTCAGCATATTTATATAGGGGCTATTGGTGAGAGCAACCGGCTCAGGCTGGAGGACATCATGTCTAAACATGAAGTTTATTTCAGTATGTTATTGGTGTCACGCAGAAAAATAAATGGTCACCTATATGTGTGCTTATATAAAGATAATCGTTTGCGTTTTAGTTGTACAGAGATCATCCTCCTACATCGATTTAGGTCTTATATTTCCACGTCCTGCTTTGGTCTCATATTACAGGTTTTCTTCTTTATTATGTCTTTTATTATACACTCTTCACTGCCGGTGTGTAAAGAAAATGGGAGCTATTTTTATAAACTGTTCCCGAATTATGCTTTATTTCCCTTCACCTCCTGTTACGTCTTCCTAATGAGCACCATATTCTTTGGAAGCTTGAATTTCAAGTCTTTGGCCCCTATGGTGGGCTTGTTCCATATGAACAGGTTCCTCGTCTGAATAATAATAATAATAATAATAATAATAATAATAATAATAATAATAATAATAATATTAAGATGAGCCCAGAGAAGGGTTCGAAAGCTTTCAATAAAGTGTTTATAAATTATACACGAACTTTTAACATTTGTATTATTGTGGACCCCTTTTAGAACATTGTATTAACTCTCGTGATAGAGAGTTTTTCCCAAATGATAATAGCAATATACTCATGGGTAAAAGACCGTCCTAGATTTTGTACTATGGTAGATTCACATCAACCGTGCATCTGATTGGTTGTTGATAAGCCAGTCACAGGGAAGGAAATTCTCAGTCTCTCTCGAGAGTTCACATAGGTAGGATGTATGTTCCACCTCTCCTGAGGGATACTTTTGAAAGACGTATCCCTCAGGAGAAAGTTGGAAAATGCATCCCCTGTCCCCCCCCTCATGTTGTGAAACTCTCTCGAGAAACTGAGAGTTTCCAGCCCTGTTATTGGCTTATCAACAGGCAATCAGGAGCGTCGTAAGGGAGTGGCCTAGACATCAGATGCACGGTTGATGTGAATCTACTATAGTATTTCAAACGCATTGGAGATGTGTGTGTATTTAAATACGAAGTGAGTGAATGTTCCTCAGATAAATATTTTTGACTTTAACGTAAATTTCACGATTTTCATCCCAACGATTCCGCGACGCCAAGTTATCTAGATAAATCAAACCACCTGAGTGAGACGAGGTCCTTCAAATATAGAGTCTGTTATGAAGGACCTCGGATATAGGAGATTTAGATCAGGACAGGAATTTTAGTGAGAGTATCTTCCCAAGATCTGCCTGCCGTGGTCAAAGGCCTAATCGATTGCTTTCATGGTGGCCGGATTCATTTTATGGCAGTCGGGTTTAATCAGTTCAATCGTGTTCGTCGCTGAGAGATAAATATATATATATATATATATTCTGTTTTATATATATATATATATATATATATATATATATAATACTGCGGCAAGGCCTTTCGACTCTCGCCCTTTACCAAGCCTTGCCGTTGTACTCCATTGTTTCACTTTTCTTTATGGCTTTTGCCTTTATTTATGTTACTCTGTTTCCAAATTTACGCGATTCAGTTTATACACACACACACACACACACACACACATATATATATATATATATATATATATATATATATATATATATATATATATATATATGTGTGTGTGTGTGTGTGTGTGTGTGTGTGTGTATAACTGAATCACGTAAATTTGGAACAGATGAATACTGTTACCACCAAGGGTTTACCACACGCAGGAATCTCGAGGGGGGTCAGTTCATGACAGCCCGCATCAAGGAGGTTATAGTCAGCTATCATTTTCAAGGGAGTGGCGAAGCCAGCTTATCTCTAAGAAAAAAAAAAAAAAAACTCATGTACCAGGGATGAATGGCATAGATTTTTCATAGGACGTTGATTTCGCTGTCCTCAAGTACATTATAAAATTACTTCGGACCTAACAGGTATCAGGAAAGAATTTTTCTGTCCACGACGGTTATAATATATTAATATATATATATATATATATATATATATATATATATATATATATATATATATCTTCGTGACAGAAATTTTTTCTGTCACGACGGTTATAATTTATATATATATATATATATATATATATATATATATATATATATATATTTATATATAAATTATAACCGTCGTGACAGAAAAAATTCTTCCTGATACCTGTTAGGTCCAAAGTAATTTATAATGTACTTGAGGACAGCGAAATCAACGTCCTATGAAAAATCTATGCCATTTCATCCCTGGTACATGAGTTTTTTTTTTTTTTCTTAGAGATAAGCTGGCTTCGCACTCCCTTGAAAATGATAGCTGACTATAACCTCCTTGATGCGGGCTGTCATGAACTGACCCCCCTTCGAGATTCCTGCGTGTGGTAAACCCTTGGTGGTAACAGACTCGTCTTGACCATCGTGAGATGACAACAATCGCTGTTGCCATGGTTACCGGCGATCATTGAGTGACAGATTGCATGGCAACTACTTGCATTCTTGATGAGCGACTTTGAATTAGTTTTATCTGTGTTCTTATCTTGTGTATCTTTAGATGATGCATTGCTGAGTCTTGGTGGAGGCGTTGGTTCTAAAAATACGACGAAAGAATTTCGATTTCTAAAATTACTGCTTCGAGTTTCCTCGTTACGTGATGTTTCAGCTGTTCCCATGACAGTGACATATTGGGGACTTTGTTCGAAAGTCTGTGGATTTGGGGATTTTCACGTTTGTCCGACGTTCTGTGGTCTGGCTGTTGTCCTCAGTCATAAGAGCGTGCGAAGCTGATCATAATTTGATCATATAACTATGGCAATTTTTTTCATTAAGAGTGTTTTGAAAGTTTATGGAATATAGTCATTGTAATTATTAATGGACAGTTGTGGATCACTCTCTCTTTTAGTGTGGTCTTGCTGTTGTCCTCAGTCATAAGAGCGTGCGAAACTGATCATAAGTTGATAATATAACTACGGCAAAATAACTTTTTTTTTTTTTTTTTCATTAAGAATGTTTTGAAAGTTTAAGGAATATAGTAATTGTAAATTATTAATAGACAGTTGTGGAGCACTCTCACTTTTAGTGTTATATTCATGACCTATTTTCATTTTAATAACTAAGGCAAAATACTTTCTTTCATTAAGAATGTTTTGAAAGTTTAACGAATATGGTCATTGTAATTATGAATTAATTTGATGACAGTTGTAAATCCGCCTCACTTTGAGTGTTATATTCATGACCTATTTTCATTTTATTTTGCGGTGAAGTTTTTTCTTACTTTGTAAACAAAAAACTATATAATGCAGAATTTATGGATGCAGGAGAGCCTTAGCTTTATTGTTTGTTTGTATGGTGTTTGTACGTTGCATGGAACCAGTGGTTATTCAGCAACGGGACCAACGGCTTTACGTGACTTCCGAACCACGTCGAGAGTGAACTTCTATCACCGGAAATACACATCTCTCACTCCTCAATGGAATGGCCGAGAATCGAACCCGCGACCACCGAGGTGAGAAGCAAACACCAAACCAACCATGCCACTGAGGCGCTCCCTTAGCTTTATGATTTAACTTCGGTTTGACATTGCGTGAGCACAAGTGTTAGAAGCCACTTTTGTACCCTTTAAAAATGTAAATCGTGCACACATTGAAAATTAATCTGCAGCTTATTTACATGGAATGATAATGATAATATTTTTTTATTCTATTCTCGTAAAAAAAAAGTACCCATATTTTTAGTCAGATTTAATGGTCTTTGTTAGTCCCGGAGTTTATGTAAGACGAATGAAAAAGTAAAAAAAACAAATCCTTCAGAAAATAAATTATAACCGTCGTGACAGAAAAAAATGTATCTGTCAGCTTTTTCAAACTAATCAGGCATGATACCAAGAAACAAACGTCTACCAAAATGATAACCGAAATATTTCCTTCTGTCACTGAAATCACCATTTAACGAGAGTTATTCCTGGTAAAGAGACCAAGACGAGTGTAGCTTTCCTCTTGAATTAATAGGCACACACACACACACACACACACACACACACACCACCCACACACACACACAGAAGTTAGGAATGAAATGATCAGCAAATACGAGGAAGCTGAGAGTGACAAATAGGACTATAATTATAATCAATCTACTAGATCTCCCCTCCCCTCCCCAAAAACCGAGTTCGTGGCTTAAAAATTACCTGTCGTGGAGTCGCTAATGGGTATTGATTGCGTAATAATCCTGTGCTTGTAAAAGTGATGTGTCACACTTTTTGAAAAATACCTTCGATTATTTACCTTGTCGCATGTTTGGGTGGCTACAACCAGTACCAGCTGTCGAGTCAAGGCACTCTACACTTAGAGCAGTTGGCGTCCTTACAATGAATACTAATAGTTTGGATTCATAGAGATGGAACAACCTTCCATAGGGGTGCATGAACAAATCCTCGGTGAAAGGGATATTGACATTTTTCTTTATGTCCTTCCACCGAAACCTGTTAGAGTCGGTTGACCTTAGTACTGGATTAAGTAGCTTTTAGTTAGTCAAGTGAAACGGTCAAGTCAATGTATTATTATATAAATCAATTTTCCTTACATAGACTCACAAAGGATGGAAATAAGAATAAACTTTATGAAGTTTTCGAAAGAACCGTATTCTTTTATTTTCAAGATACAAACAGTAAAAAATACAAAACATTCATTAGGTACAAAGAATGTTTGTGTAACTACAGCACAAGAACAAATGGGATCACAATCACAGTCTTAACACCCCAAAACGAAAACATCCTTGGAGGTCTGTTTATCACCTTACACTATTGTGGGGTATCCTGTTAAATCAGATTAGTTAAATTTATTATTATTATTATTATTATTATTATTATTATTATTATTATTATTATTATTATTCAGAAGAAACCTATTCATATGGAACAACCCCACTGGTGCCATTGACTTGAAATTCAAGCTTCCAAAGAATACGGTGTTCATTAGTAAGAATAAGACGAGGTAAAAGGAAATACGGAAAGAAGAGGACTCCACTTAATAAAAAAACTTAATCAATAAATCAACAAACAGCTAAAAACATATTAAAATACAAGGAGAATAGCATTAGGGTAGTAATGTATTGTACCTTCACTTGAATATCTCAAGTTCCAATTGCGCGCCACTTCCTCTGGGAGGCTGTTCCACAGTCCAACGGTGTGAGGAATGAAGGACCTCAGGAACTGAGGAGTTCGACAGGGAGGCACATTTATGCCATATTGGTGCTGCTGTTCAGCGTATCTGGTTGCTCTCGGCAGGCAAAAAGGATCAGGGATAACTTAACGCTCTGTAGAATAATATGTCTATACTCTGTTTTTTTTTTTTTTTTTTTTTTTTTTCATCTGTCCATCCGCCTGTGGTGTTTTTGTATGGTAACACTGCATCCCGGGCTTTAGATACTAGTTACATTCAGCTTACATTCAACGATTATAATAATATCCTATTTCGAATACTATATTAACTGTGTAATTCGCATACAGTAAATTATTTAAACACTTTTCAGTTGCAAATGTACACCCAGATATCCTTTTATTTACCTAAAACTTACAAATAGCGTAACTATTTAAAGCCCGGGACGCAGTGTTACCATACAAAAACACCACAGGCGGATGGACAGATGAAAAAAAACAGAGTATAGTTTAAAGACGCTATAAGACGTAATCAGACCTCCGTGAACTGTAGCAGTCAGGACTGTGGTGGCAATCCTGCAGTTTCTTTAGCCATACAAGTATTTTTTGACACCTCTGATTTAAAAGTCTGACTTTCGTATTCTGAAAAAGTTTGACTCTCGTATTCTGAAAAGGGAGACGCTCCCTTCAGAAGGTTAATTCATTCTCTACAGTCCAGCGATTCCCAACCAGGGCTCCGCGAAACCCTAGGGTTCCGCATTCCATCACCAGGGGCTCCTGAAGAAGTCTTGAAATAATTATGTATTGCAAATGACGCTGGTCTGAATTTTTATATATATATATATAATATATTATATTATATATATATATATATATATGTATATATATATATATATATATATATATATATATATAGAGAGAGAGAGAGAGAGAGAGAGAGAGAGAGAGCCTGTGCATTAGATATATCTCCAAGTTGCAGGGAAACTGAAGGTGGTTCTTCCCTTACCACGATTTTAGGGGCAAATTTGAATGAAAGCGCCCTGTTTGATTTTATTAATGCTATTGGTATTTTAAATAAGATTTAAATTTGACTCTCAATCTTGTAAGTTTAATAAGTTTTACAATTATGGGTTAATTTTTTTCCATGGAGATTTTCCATTATTAATTTTATTTCATTAAAATTGATTGAGCTTTTAATGTTTGTATTTTAAGCTAATAATTTTTGCCTTGTGAGTGTATGTGTGTGCGTATGAATGTATTTATTCGTTTGGATATACATAATTACTATGCTTTATATATTCCATCGTAGTGGCGTCAATAACCAGATAATCTTTAATAAATCAAAACAACCTAGAAGAGCTAAAGATTCAGAAACTTGATGGAGAACTTCTTTGTTCTCTATGGATTGTTTCAAACACTTTCAGCTGAAGTATATTGAACGGCCCGAGGAATACCGTTACCACGAAATTGCAATAAATATACCTAGAAAAGCAGATGTTTCAGGTCGTCACTTTTAACGTCCCACACACGAACACGTGTCATCGGTTTTTTTTTTAGTTTTATGTAAAAGAAAACTATTGTGCCTCCTTTGTCTGTCCGTCCGCACATTTTCTGTCCGCACCAATGTATAAGGAATTCCTTAGACCTTGGTCCGCACTCTTTATGTCCGCCCTAGGAACTTAAAAACTATTGAGGCTAGAGGGCTGAAAATTGGTATGTTGATCATCCACCCTCCAATCATCAAAAATCCCAATGCTTGATGTCACACCTAAACTTTATACAACCAACCAGCCAACCAATCATCAAAATATAGCAAATCGCATCCCTCTAGCCTTAGTAGTTTTTATTTTATTCAAAGTTAAATTTAGCCATAATCGTGCGTCTGGCAACGATATAGGACAGGCCACCACTGGACCATGGTTGAAGCTTCATGGGCTGCACCTCATGCAGCATTATACCCAGACCACCGAAAGATAGATCTGTTTTTCGGCGTCACGTGAACGACCTCTTCTCAGGCTATCGAACGTCACAGGAGGATGACGCAATCCAGAAGTCACCCCATATGTGCGCTGATATCGACGCGTTTTGATAATGTGAACTGAAGGTGAGATTCAGTTGCTTGTTTGCGTAACTGGTTGGATTTGGTTACGAAAGAGGCATTGGGTATTCGTTGTTGAGGTCAAAACATTGTCGTGAAGGGGCAGGTCTGTTACGTCCATCAGTGTGTGTGAACCGTTGTGATATTTGTATCTTATATTTTCGCAACGGTTACCTTATAATAGGTGAGAATCTCCTTTGATTTTGCAAGGACAGGCGTTCATTTTGCACACAAAAACGAATATATATTATATATATATATAGATATATATATATATATATAACACACACACACATACATATATATATATATAATATATATATATATATATATATATATATATATATATATATATATATATGAGAGAGAGAGAGAGAGATAGAGAGAGACACACAACACAATATCAAGCTCGTTAACATTTTCTAGCGTAGCATTTCTCTTTTTTGCATGCTGTTAGCACTAATACATAACAGTCTGCTCTTATTCGCTAAAGCCTAAACAATCCTACGCATGTATTTGTTGAAAGGAATATATTAGTGCATTCGGTGAGTCAGCTCAACCAAGACAAGAACCGAAGTGAAAGGGTTTTGTTTCACATTTACTGACAGAGTAGATTTTTGCTCATGCACCAGGTGTGTATATATATATATATATATATATATATATATATATATATAGTATATATATATATATATGAGATGTATGTAGTATGTATGTATGTAGGTATGTAATGTATGTTTATGTCTGTGCATGCATATATATATATATATATATATATATACTATATATATATATATATATATATATATATATATATATATATATATTCTCGAATTCTCATAATTTTTGGAAATGCTTGTCACTACAAAGCCCTAGATCCAAGCGCAAGAAATATGAAGTAATTGTGATGTCCGGTAGCGGAAATCGAACCCTCGCCCCGAGGAATCAGAACGAGGTCACATTGCCGACCTGACCACGAGAAGGACATCGTGGCTATTGCAATTACACACACATATATATATACTATATATATATATATATATATATATATATATATATATATATTACGTATGGGTTGACATTGCCAGCTAGCTCCATGCCCTTCCCTTGGATGTTCAGTGGGCTAATTTGTCAAAACGGCATCTGGCTTGCCTTGTTAATCACCTATCCAAACTCTGACCACACCCAATGTTGCTGGACTCTGATGAAAATGTAGGAACTGAAATAGTAATATTCGTGACATATTTCTAATTATATCCCACAAATTACACGGGTAGTTACACGTGTATTTTATCAATTACGTAATAAAAGAAAAATGTTACCTATATTTTTGAGAGATCTTCCTATAGATAGTGACCCCCAATGGTTTTAACCCGGTATGTATCTAACTTTGTGGCGTGTTTAGTACCAGCACGTTGGGGATGACCGAAAAACATGAAACAAAAGACTGTAAATATCTTAAAGAATAAAGACCCCAAGAAACATGGGTCTTAAATAACGACCCCCGAAAATCCTTGGGGAAAGAACCTTCTTCGAGTCGACTGATCTGAAGATGATGATGATGATGATGATCGCGGATGTTTTTTGCTTTCAGAGAAAGAAGGAAACATGACCTTGACCTCCGATGTGAAATTGCAATTTCGTGTCAGCGATGGCCCGTGGGTGCCTACGCGGTGTCTGGTCAATCGATACGACGGAAATATGCATTCTCTCCCTCTCTCTCTCTCTCTCGCTTTTGTTAGTAGAATGTGTTGGGTCGTAGGAGGAGCGGGGAAAGAGAGAGAGAGAGAGTGAGAGAGAGAGAAGAGCGGTTGGGGGGTTGGGGGAGGGGAAGCAATAACAAGCGTGAGTGATCAGTATTTGTCAAGGTGTTTACCATCCATTCTCAGTTTAACAATGGGATGGCCTCTACGAGGTAATCGTCTCCCACCTCATCGGGATATATATATATATATATATATATATATATATATATTATATATATAAAGTATCCCCACGTATTATATGCGCTCAAACATCATCTACGCAGTATCGCAACTTTTTCTCCCTTTTCCAAAAGGCACCCCTTCTTTATCTATAAGTCTCAATAAAAAATGAAATGCCTCGGTGTTGTCTCAAGGTCAGATATAGCATAAGGCCACGGCGAAAACTATTTCACCTTTAAACAAAGTGGTTACACATCTTCACTTGAAGTGATTACAGATAATGGAAAAAAATACGGACGCGGTGTCTGTTGCGTAACGTTTATCTCTGGGAAAGGAGGAACTGATAAGTGAATTTTCTTTATACATCTGTAGTTTTGTGTCGAGTGCACGCAGGAATATCAAGAGCTAACATGAAAGATTGCCTGGTTTTATGATCTTTTACAAAGAGGGAGCAGCGGCCTCATTCCAAGAGACCTATTGAAACCATGAAGTCAATTCTTTTTGGAGCCACCGTATATTCCAACGAAAAGCATTTTTAACTCAGGGAGAGGGTGCCTCCTAAAATATATTTATTTTTATGATACACACACACACACACACACACACACACACACACACACACACACATATATATATATATATATATATATATATATATATATATATATATATATATGTGTGTGTGTGTGTGTGTGTGTGTGTATGTGTGTGTGTATGTATATTATAAATATATATATATATATATATATATATATATATGTATATATATATATATATATATATATGTATATATATATATATATATATATATATGTGTGTGTGTGTGTGTGTGTGTAAGCATTGTCAGTGCATGTATATATGTACCTAGATTGCAGCTGTGCCCATTGCGAAACCTTCCTCTGCCTAAGCATTAGACCTCTACAGTCTAATTAGTCTCACATAACGAATGCTTTAGCCGAGTCAGTTTTAATTAACTTTCGTGGTTTCTTATCTGTCTTTTCCCTTGTTTTAAACTTCGTTCATGGGTTATTCTTTTTTTTCGAGGGGTATACTTTTCAAGGGGGGGGGGCGGGGGCTTTTTTTCGAGGGGTATACCTTTCAAGGACCTTCCAAGGACATTTCATTCGTCGTCCTGAATGTATTGTAGCAAATTATGCAACGACTATCTTCGTCCTTTCATCACCGGGTCTTGATTTGTTTAGTCTTTCGTACATTTTCGTGTTCTCAGAAATAATCAGTATGCTTTATTTGTCGTTATTTTAACGTTGATTCTCGCGCTAGAAACCCCAGGGGTCATTGTGTTTTCCTAATAAATAGTGACTGATTATTAAAGCACTGGAGCGGTGCGGTTTTGCTGTAGAAATGACAAAACGCCGGTCAATTTCGAGGTCATTTGCGTTGGCGAGTTTCTTCCTAAATATTTGAAGAAGGGAAACTTCTTCACTCGCTGAACGGAAGGAGAGAAGAGTCGTTAACATACCTCAGGAATGCGACCTTGAGGAATGAGCGGACTGATTTCGCCACTGTGTTTTCTCAGGATTAATTAAGAGGCGAAAAGGCTCTCGAAAAAGCTGGGATCATATGATGATGAGGTATCCATGTTTAGCAGATAAAAGGCCTTTTTCATTTGTTTTTACATTGTTAAGGGTAAAATAAGACTATTTTCTCCGGATTAAAAGATGAAAAAGAAGCTTTTGGAAAAACTAGGAGCTGTAGTAGTAATCAGATGTCCAGCTTAATATGTGGTGTATAGCAGAGAAAATATCCTTTTTTCGTTGATTCTATATTGTGAGGATAAAAGAGACTTTTTCTACTGTCTCCTGTGCATTATGAAAGAGTCGTTCAAAAGCTCTCGGCCTCACCCGAAAGCGACTTAGGAGGAAAGCAGTCACTGTTTTATTTTTTCTTACATTACTATAATCTGCCTGAACAATACCATTTGACAACTGATGTCTAAGCACTGTTATTCCGTTGCCTCCAAATGCCCCTCCACAATAAGGAGGACTTATAAATAAACCATTAATAAACATGTTCACTGTCCTTATAGGCTACCGATATATATGTATGTATGCATGGATACAGTATACTGTATTTAGTTAAGTGTATAAGTTGCTTACTTGAAAGATAACTCCCAAAATGGTGCGACAGTGCAGACGGAGTTCGAGTTTAGGAATATTAAAAAATAAATAAATAAATAAATAAAGGCGTAACTTGGTCCCAATTATTCACCATAAATTCTGCAGGTAGGAATGTGAAAGACAGTATAAGGCAAGAGGCCGTCCTCACGGACAGAAAATATCTTGATAGGAAAATGAAAGACTTCTTAATCAAGATGACATAAACATCGCTCGTTACGGATTGTATGTGCTACTTTCAGTTTCTCTCATGCTTCATTTAATTTCCTTTGTCCTTTCATTCAACCGAAGGGTGGTTGCTTTCTTTTTCAAGATACTTAAATGCTGTTTAATGGACTTGTGCGGCAAGTACAGCTTGGTATGGATATGCAGATTCAACTGTCATCAAATTTTTGGCAAGACAAGGGAATATCCGCTCCCTGTTCTTGCTGTTGATGTTAGTTTAAGCTACCTCAGGCCAGCACGGGCTCTTGCTCGCACGGACCACCAGTAAATGATATTAGGAATGATTGTGAATTAAGCTGATAACTCATGTTCACTGGGTACATTGCCTCTTCCATACATTACCTTAAATTTCCAGCGTGTAGCAGTCTGGAGGATGAATTTATCTATATTTAAAAGTATTCCTTTTTTTTTTTATCCATGTCTTTTAAGTTGTACAATGTGACCGGCAGTGAGTATTGCCTATTTTCATTAAACGTGTAATTCTGTAGATACAAAATTAACATAAATATGTATGGTATGAACAGATATGTTCTGGGTTCCTTACTCAGTTTTTGAGTAAGGAATAAAAAATGAAAACATTTTATTCAATAACATGAATTTAATGGAACATTCAAATTAATGTTTTTTTTATCTGCTCTACATTTATGTAATGCATAATGGTTAATAGATATATCTGTACAAGAAGAGTAAGGAATACAAAATGAAAACATTTTATTCAATAACATGAATTTAATGGAACATTCTAATTAATGCTTTTTTTTCTTTTATTTTTTTATCTGCTCTACATTTATGTAATGCATAATGGTTAATAGATATATCTGTACAAGTAGATGAAATCTAATGCACTTTTGTTGGCTCCATTTTATATTTTCATTGATTTTCTCCCCTGTTGTTCTGTGGGTCTTCCTGGCATATTGTTTCTGCGTAAATATTCTCGCCCACAACGACGCCGTTTATTAATTAGATTAATATGAAGGTCAAAGGACTGAAGTATATTCTCTCTGACACTTGTATCACTCTTCGCGGGAGACATTGGCTGTCCATTATCAGCATCGGAGGACGTAGCTATCGGTTATAAATCGCGTACATGTAAGTTACTGTCACTTGTTAATCGATAATCAGTAGGGCCTAGGTCACCACCCCACCCCCCCCTCTCTCTCTCTCTTTCTCTCTCACTCACTCACAGCTGATGCGTTGCTATGATTGACCAGTCGACAAGCTATTTAATCCTTTTAAATTTGTCTTTAGGATGACCTCTCTCTCTCTCCTCTCTCTCTCTCTCTTCTCTCTCTCTCTCTCTCTCCACAGCTGATGCGTTGCTGATTGACCTGTCGACAAGCTATTTAATCCTTTTAAATACGTCTTTAGGATGACCTCTCTCTCTCTCTCTCTCTCTCTCTCTCTCTCTCTCACACACCAGCTGATGCGTTGCATGATTGACAGTCGACAAGCTTTTAATCCTTTTGAAATGTTCTTTAGGATGACACTCTCTCTCTCTATCTCTCTCTCTCTCTCTTCTCTCTCCACACTGATGCGTTGCTGATTGACCTGGCGACAAGCTATTTAATCCTTTAAACACGTCTTTAGGATGACTCCTCTCTCTCTCTCTCTCTCTCTCTCTCTCTCTCTCTCTCTCTCTCTCTCTCAGCTGATGCGTTGCTATGATTGACCAGTCGACAAGCTATTTAATCCTTTTAAATTTCTCTTTAGGATGACATCTCTCTCTCTCTCTCTCTCTCTCTCTCTCTCTCTCTCTCTCTCTCTCAGAATAGAAGAAGTTAAGGATCTTGACTCCTGGGAAAGACTACAATCCTTAAAATTATATAGTCTAGAAAGGAGAAGAGAACGCTACATGATAATTCAGGCATGGAAACAGATAGAAGGAATTGTCGAAAAAATCATGGAGCTAAAAATATCAGAAAGAGCAAGCAGAGGTAGATTAATAGTGCCCAAAACTATACCAGGAAAAATAAGGAAAGCACACAGGACACTACGCACCAGCATCGATAATGCAGCGTCTATTCAATGCGTTGCCAGCTCATCTGAGGAATATATCAGGAGTGAGCGTAGATGTGTTTAAGAATAAGCTCGACAAATATCTAAGCTGCATCCCAGACCATCCAAGATTGGAAGATGCAAAATATACCGGAAGATGAACTAGCAACTCTCTGGTAGACATTAGAGGTGCCTCACACTGAGGGACCTGGGGCAACCCGAACAAGAAGTAAGGTCTGTAAGGTCTCTCTCTCTCTCTCTCTCTCTCTCTCTCTCTCAGCTGTTGCTATGATTGACCAGTCAACAAGCTATTTAATCCTTTTAAATTTGTCTTTAGGATGTCTCCTCTCTCTCTCTCTCTCTCTCTCTCTCTCTCTCTCTCTCTCTCTCTCTCTCTCTAGATCTTGCAATGTGTTGTGCTTCATTGCCCGTCAGCATTTCTAGTTGCTCTCCGCATCAGTGTTGGCCATTTCTGTTAGAAAATCATTTTTCTTGTGTTCTGCAGGACTGTACTTTGGGACCTTTATCGTTTCAGTCTTTAAATGCGACATGACGACTATTGGTTCTGGAAATAAGGTACACTATGCAGCTTTGTTGATTTGACTTTGTCCCGGTGATAAATGAATTTGTTACAGTTATTAACACAGATGCAGAGAGGGTTTGGTTCCAAATGAGCGAGGGTGCAACCTTCAAACCAAGGCTTAGTGATAAGCTGGTCTCGTAACATGTATCCACTCCACTAAACAATTCGAACAGCTGGCACTATTTGATCGTTCTGATATTCTTGGGGTTATCTAATGAGTCAAAGCTTGTCTCATGTACAGTAGTGATATGTAAGTCATCTAATGCATTGAGTGTAGTTGTTTTGCATATCAGTGTTCACTAGAATTTACACAATCGTAAGCCCTATTTCAACTAGGACCGTTTGGTATTATCCTCATTGTCCAAGCCTTGTGGGTTTCTGCCAAATACTACGCAAATGTCAGCAACATCATTGCTCTGTTAAGGTGAAATGTTCTCTCTCTCACACTGTGCGGACATTAACACAGACCTTTCGCTGCTAAAAGATCAGTCGAGTTCTTTGTTTTCAAGTCGTATAAACCTTTGATTAGATTTCTGATAGATACAGAAGAATGTCTTAGAACTTGATTGTATATGATGTCTTTACATATGACATTTTTTAAACATTGTAGTTTTAGTGAGGCAAAGGCCAGCGTGGTGTCGAAAAAGGCGAACACGGATAAGTAATTTCATAAATTACGTTTATAAACATCATGACTATGGAAAAATGACAAGAACCGTAGGTTTGTGATATATTGTTGAGTGTAATTATAAAAATTTAATGTATTTTCTATTAAGCATGATTGTTTCATATAATAAACATATTTCCCTCAACACTTTGCAATTTATGAATATAAATAGTGTACAGTACAAATGTTATTGGGACGTGCGTAGGCAGAAAGCTGTCAAAAAAATTGGAATTTGTAAAGTAATGTTAGTTTAGGTTGTTGTTCCACCTCTTCATGTCTTTGTATATACTTATTCTTTCCTTCTCTTACCAACACCACCCACCCCCCGCCCCTCTCTCTCTCTCTCCTCTCCATCTTATGTAATGTACAGTCACTCTATAATTGTAATCCTTGACCTCTTTAGTGTATATATTAATCTTTTGAGATTCAACTGGCCCTGTTAAGATAAATTTGACCACTGTAAGATTAACTTTGGCGTTATGTAAGCATTGCTCTCTCTCTCTCTCTCTCTCTCTCTCTCTCTCTCTCTCTCAGATGACTATTATCTTCATTTTCTTTATATTCATTATTATCTAATTTCCTTCGCTCAACATGTTAATCTATATTGTTGAGTGTCTCTCTCTCTCTCTCTCTCTCTCTCTCTCTCTCTCTCAGATTATAATCTTCATTTTTTTATATTCATCATTCTTCTCTCAACATGTTAATCTATATTCGTGAATGCTCACCCCCCCCCCCACCACCTCTCTCTCTCTCTCTGCAGTAAATAATTTTCCTTCTGCCACTTAAAACAATCAACATAATTAAAAACATCGTTTGCGCTTGATAACTGAGGAACCAAAGTACAGCCCAGAACTTCCACGTTGTGAGAAAAGAGTTGCCGTTTCAAATTATCCGAAGCTGATTTATTTCGAAAGCTAGGTTGACGATGCTATAGGTACTAAGATCCCACAGATAGTTTATTTAGTCAAGACTACCACTAGGCGAGGTTCTGCGTATTTCAGCACAGTATTCAAAGGAATCAAAATACGAACATGTACAAAGTTGAAATCTGGTAACTGTGAGGCCTAGATTCATGAATTTGAAAAATAGCATCAGCTGCTTAAGCTTTAAATGCTGTATATATTATAGTTACTGCAATAATAATAATAAAAAAACAGTTTAGGTTAGAAACTAGTAAATCGTGAAAATCCCTATGGGTATACGGAGAATACAAGAATGGAATATTTGTATATATGTAACAAATCGCAGAGAAACTGGTATATGTCAGTAAAATACATTTTGTAATCCAGGAGACACTATAGACTCTCTACTTTCTTAACTTTTGTGGGACCGAAAGGTGAGTCATGACCGTGAGTCAAAAAGGGGGTTGTATGTGGGTAGGGGGGAGCGAGACATCTCCAGACAAATAAAGGGATGAAAAGGGAAAGTACAATCATTACGGGCTGCTCTGTGAGCAAGAGCCCGTGCTGACACAGGTCAGCTAAATCAAAAACAACAACAAGTACCTCATTCTCTCGGTGGATTTCGCTCAAGGTCAATTTCATGGTCCCAGGGAAACCTACCACGTCTCATGGTAGATGGTCTTGATGTTGGGAAGATGAGGGTTGTACATGTTTTTAGTTTTCTGTAAAAGAGAACTATTTTCTTTCCTCCTTCAGATCTTAAAAACTAATGAGGCTAGAGGGCTGCAAATTGGTATGTTGATCATCCACCCTCCATTCATCACACATACCAGATTGCAGCCCTCCAGCATCAGTAGTTTTTATTAATTAACAATTATCTTGTGTCTGGCAAAGCAACAACACAGGCCACCACGGCCGGTTGAGAGTTTCGTGGGCCGTGGCTGAGAGTTGCGTACATTATTGTAAGATGCACAGAAAACTCGATTGCGTCGAAGAAACTCCGTCGTATTTTTTACTGGTTTTTATTTCCTTCATTTTTGGGGGATTCATAGACACCTCTCTCTCTCTCTCTCTCTCTCTCTCTCTCTCTCTCTCTCTCTCTCTCTATCGATTCCAGTTGAAAATTTGGAAGTGCATGACACATAATATTTTATAGGTAATTAATTGTAATCGTGATCTGAGAAGTTCTTGACTGTCTATTGTCTACAGACTTGCTTCAAAACATCTGCTACATATACAGTGGGTGGAATGATTAAAATCGTCTTTGCCTTTTACAATGATATGTTGCATTTTACCTTGTTTCAGCTTGTTTTTGGAAACGAGGAAATGAAATGCCTTTCTTTTCCTCTATAACCAAATGTCGCATAGATAATCAGCATTCTAGAATAACGAAAAATGACCGTGTGAAAAGAAAATTAAAATATACCTTTCAGAGAACCTCTTTGATGTCTGAAATGGTCAGTGGCCTTTGGAAAAAAAAAAAAAAACGGGGTAAAGATTTGAAGCCTGTCTGGACCCTCCGACTTCGAGATGAACACGTATTTGGAGGCGGGTGTGGTGTGTGTTGATTGTTAATCCATGCCCTCCCTAAACGACTTTATCTGTTTTCCTCTCTTGACGTTAATCCCATGATCTCTATTAGAACGTGAGATCTTGAGAGGGAGGGCTACCCTGTCGTATATCTCCATCTCCTCGATCCTAAATTGTCCATTAACTTATTCCACTCTTTTGAGCTGCGACCCAGCTTCGACAATGGCGCTTCGCTCCTCGCCCCCTCAGATTCCAAGTAAAACAAACTGTTAATCTTTCATAAGGGAGGTTGTGCTGTATTGAGACGCAAATGCAGTCATAGCAACAAAAAAATACAGAGTTTTCGGTTCTCCCCAAGGACACGTAAATGTTTTAACTGTTGTTACTTAATGAAAAAATATTGGAGTTTTATAGCCACAACACCTACATGATATTTCGGTTAGTGTAATATTTATATTTAAGATGTCCAACGTTCACATCTGTTATGCTTTCCACCTTCTTGGTTTGAAAATGTTTCAGGTGAGTTAAATATTTAGTCAGTGATGTTTACAGTGGGAAAACAGGTAAAGCTGTAGAAGCAGATAAGAACAACATGCATATTCTTTAGGGCTGGGACAGACCACCGCCATCTTGAATTACAATTCAAGATGGCGGTGAAAAGACCTGTTGGTTATTCACATTCAGCCGATCAGTTAAGAATCATCTTCTGTAGCTAGATTACGATGAATTTAGCCCATGAGGTTATCGCCTATTTAGTAGCAGGGAAATTGAGGAAATTGACAAAGAGTTAATTGATTGTATATAAGTGTTTGTTATACTGTCAGCCAAGTAGATTTAAGCATTCTTTATACACTTTCTTTTTTTCAGTGAGTTTGCCCTCAGTTACTGTGGCTCGACCTGCCTACTTGCAGGACGTGACCACATGGTAAAAACAGCTTCCATTAAAAAAGAAATGTTTGTAAAGAGTTATACAGCAGTTCCAAATGATAAGAATGATTTTTTTTCTAAACCTATAGAAAATGGACGTTTATAAATACAGAAATTCACGTATAAAGTCATGTCCTTTGTTATTTTCATGTGGAACATAATTGTTAATGATCGTATTTTGCTTGATAGCATTCCTCTCTGATCATTTATAGCTCTTTAAAAAAATAACATAAAAAAAGTCATTGCAAGGCTATCCAATCACGATGGTCGTCTTTAGGTAGTTGGCAGACGTTGCGGTGGCTGTTTTGTAGAAAACTGCTGCGCTGACATTTTCACAGCCTTATGCGTGCATGCGCAAACTGCCCACCGGTAAGTAGAAAGTCTCTCTCTCTCTCTCTCTCTCTCTCTCTCTCTCTCTCTCTCTCTCTCTGGTATTTAGGGTATCAATAGAATCAGTTTTATGTGTGAGTGCATATTAGCTTACTTGTCTGCACTCTCTGTCTCTCTCTCTTAGGTATCACTGATAATTTATTATGCATCTTGTATGTGTTTTTTCTATTAGTGTATTTATATGCATTTTTTTTCATCAGGTTTTGTCAATGTTTACTGTATCGTTGTTAGATTTATGTGTGATTGTATTTATACTCTCTCTCTCTCTCTCTCTCTCTCTCTACACTTGGATTATGAATACTATCTCACGCAGAAACATCCATTACAGTAGGTTTGCGTTCTTGTTGACACATCCTACCTACCAATAACTGGCAGTCATAGGAAGAGAATCACTCATTCCATATATAGGAATATTGCAAAGGTTTTATTACTATGTAGTAATTATAAAAGTGGAATGGAGGTGATTGACGTATGTCTCACTTAAGATCAAGCTGAGATGAAGCGTTGCAGACGTTGATATATATTGTATTGTGTCACTATTTATCAATCTTTGAACTTGTTACTTTCTGTGTCTACTTTCCTCTTTGTATCAATGAATCCATTTATCCAGTGCTCTTTCTTTATGCACTTCTGTTTGCTGGTATGTTTAGTTGCCAGTTTGTTGTTTATTTCCATGGTATGTTGTTTTCAGCTCCTTTCCAGCATATGCTCTTTTCACAGGTTCTCTTTCAGCCACTATTCCGCTTCGTTGAGCGGCTGAAGGAGAGAATCCCACCTCTCTAACACGACCAGGTAACACCCGTCAAGCCACAGCTTCCCACATTCATTTTGTTTAAATTAGTCATTCTTAGTTTGCCTGTCCAGTGATAGCGTATTTCCCCAAGCTGCTGGACTTTGGAGTTCTTTTATTGCCTCTGTTTCCCCTGACTCTCACTCTCTAATATCCTTGAAGACTCACCCTTACTCTTTGTCCCTTTTCCCCACGCCCTGTGCTCTTCTTAGTCTAGCCTGGGCTACGTAGAGACATTGGGTCCCATTGATGTCTTCACACCTCAAACGCTTATGCAGCCACATTCTGCCTTTCGTGTCCTGTGACCTTTTCAAGTTGTTTCTGCTGTTATCGGCCTCTGTCACCGATGGCATCAAAACTGCCTTTTTTATCTGTCCCAACGACCCAACTGATATAGGTCGTCACGTACGTTTATCGAGAGAGAGAGAGAGAGAGAGAGAGAGAGAGAGATCACTCTTCTTTAGTTCATATATCGCAGTGGAATCATACTTTTGGTCTCTTGTATTCTGTGATGGATGATGTCGGTAACAGTCGACTTAGTACTACGGAAACGGATGCAGGTGTGGTCTCGCTGTCCTTGTATAGTTTTGCCTCGGATGCAGCGCAGATGTTAATGCTAATGCCTCTGTTAATAATGATAACAACGCTAATAGTCTTATTCACAGACCTTTTATATTTCCTATTACCTTCTGCTACTCCTCTCAAATGAACACTCTATTCTTTGGAAACTTGCATTTCAAGTCTGTGCTTCCTGTGAACTTGCTCCGTATAAATAAGGTTCAACTTCAGAATAATGATAAAGTATATCTTAGTTTTACCAGACCACTGAGCTGATTAACAGCTCTCCTAGGGCTGGCCCGAAGGATTAGATTGATATATTTTACGTGGCTAGGAACCAATTGGTCACATAGCAACGGGACCTACAGCTTATTGTGGGATCCGAACCACATTATATCGAGAAATGAATTTCTATCACCAGAAATACATTTCTCTGATTCCACGTTGGTCGCGCCGAGGATCGAACTTCGGACCACTGGACTGGTAGCTTAGCGCGAAAACCACTCGTCCAACGAGGAACTAATAATAATAATAACAGTAGGGAAATCATATATTGCTTTGTTCATACTGTGCTTATAGAATCTGTTATTCTGTTAGTTCCTTCGGGGGTCATGTCCCACACAAGTTACCTCAGTTTCCGATCCTGTCGGCCATTGTGCGAGTAAAGCATGACCTACATGAACCTCTAATTCATAAGTGGCACTGTTATCACAATGCAGTACTCCGTTTTAATAGGAAAGAGTAAGACTTTCTTTTTTTTTCAATTATGAACTTGCTTATCGCCCCTTGTGCTTTAATTGTTTGCAAGTCATGATTGACAGCGACTGATAAGGACGCTTTCAATGACCGTGAAGCAAAGAGTGCGATTATATTGGCGACTTGAATATTCCTCGGCGGATTCTGACTCCCCAAACGAATGTGTCCGGAGGTTTATTTCTGTCGCTCACATTATTTCTAGGCTTTGGACTTGAAGTTGAATCATTTCGTCAGCTTCGTAACTGAGCATCGAGACTGGAACGGAGTATGGTACGTGGTGAAGGAACAAAAGTTCCCAATTGCCACTTCTGTCACTACAACACCACCGCATACAGGCATAGAATTCTATACGTCAGTACAGGAGGAACTACTTGGATTGTTTGCCTTTACATTTATTATTATTATCATTATTATTATTATTATTATTATTATTATTGCAGTAATACAACAGAGAAATGACATTCTTTTGAGACATGGTCATATTTCCTCTCGCAACTTTCCACTATTTTTCTCGCTCCTTTGAATGCTAAGAATAAATCTGACTAGTAGTGTTCTTTCACCAATTCTCTATTTGTATTCAGTCTGGTCGTTTATGTTAAAATTATTAAATTACCAGACATATTCATGGATATGAGTGCTTGCAGTTACTCCATTGTTGTAACCTTAAAAAGTACATAAATGTGCTTACGATCCCTCAGGAAAAGTTCCGTCTCGGCAGCCATTTGCCATCTAACCTTACTCTTATTCACACATACACGTACGTACATATATACATATATAATATGCATTAAGCTACAAGTGTCCTTTAATATCCAATTTACTCTACCTCGAAACTGATATATTTTCATATATTCATATTTATTACTAATAGTAATATAATATATAATTCTATATTTATATTATATATATATATTATATATATAATATATATTAACGGAAGGGTAATTTTTTAGTTGATAATTATTTCGTCTTCTCGTGGATTCGAACCAGCGAACTGAGGAGAAATCAGGACTTCAGTGACGTCTTTACTGAATTAGCCTCTCTGAGCAGTTACATAGACAGACAAACAGTCAGACAACATTCATTCATTAAAATTAATTAGGAGGAATTATTTTTTTAAGTATTCGGTGCGAGTAAAAGGAAACTCTTGTGGGCAAAGCTGGACAAATTAAGTGTCCTCAGTATAATTATCGTATGCTTCAAGAGATTTATGTTATACTTCAAGAGAGTTATGTTGAAAAAAAAGGTGGGGGGGGGGGGTGTACACTATATAATGCGAATGTTAAGAAATGAATTCAGATTTTATAGCATTGTTTATTGTTTCTCAGTCTAAAATGGCCATTTTTTTTTTTTTTTTCAAAGAGCGCTTCAAGCATACGATGAACTAGTAAATTTCACCAAGCATGACCTCGAAAAATGAGTCTTGCTTCTTGTTATCATTTAAAAATATAATCTAATAAGTAGGATTGAAGGACAGCCAGGCCCCCCCACCCCGCTCTCTCTCTCTCTCTCTAATTCTCTCTCTCTCTCTCTCTCTCTCTCTCTCTGCAGATGTTGAGTCTTTACAGGGTTTTACTTTTTCTTTGGTGTGATCATGTGACCAAGAAGGTATGGTTACTCTCTCTCTCTCTCTCTCTCTCTCTTCTCTCTGCAAGTTTGCAGTCATCATCCTTTTTTCTAATTTTTGAATAATTTCAGTTTTTTAAGTTTCCTTACTCATTTGATTTGATTTAAATACTTTCATCATAGACGTCGATGCTGTCAGTGTTAACAGCATAGACAAAGATGCTGTAAACATTGACAGCATAGACGTCGATGCTGTCAATGATAACAGCGTAGACAAAGATGCTGTAAACATTGACAGCATCGACGTCGATGCTGTCAGTGTTAACAGCGTAGACAAAGATTCTGTAAACATTGACAGCATAGACGTCGATGCTGTCAATGATCAGTGTTAAGGGACAAAGATGCTGTACTTGACAAAGCTGACCGGCGAGCGTCATGTAAACAGCGTAGACAGAATTCGACTGACGCATAGGACTCGATGCTGTCAATGATAACAGTGTAGACAAAGACGCTGCAAACATTGACAGCATAGACGTCGATGCTGTCAGTGTTAACAGCATCGAGGTCGATGTTGTTAACATTCACAGCATAGACTTCGATGCTGTCAATGTTAACAGAATCGATGTCGATGTTGTTAACATCGACGTCGATACTGGTAACATCGACATCTATACCGCCAGTGTTAACAGCATAGACGTCGATGCTGTAAACATTGATAGCATAGACGGCGATGCTGTCAATGTTAACAGCATCGATGTCGATGTTGTTAACATCGACAGCATCGACGTCGATGCCTTTAACATCGACATCTATACTGTCAGTGTTAACAGCAAAGACGTCGATCTGTTAGCATCCACAACATCGACGTCACCAGCGGCTTTGAGAAATCTGCATAAGTGGATGGCACTAGTCATTCTGCGCACTTGCATATAGAGCGAGTACATACTGAGTAATATTGTTGCTGTTGTTTAGACTAATGATTAAATTAAGCTGTTGTATATATAAAGAGACAGCGTTTACATGTTTTTCAGTCCAACTACAAAATGATTTCAGTTCCATCTTTATGTTACAACTAAGGGAAGGATGGCAATTTTATTCGGTAAACTTCAACAAAGACAAACTTTCCGCTATAAGCTCCTTTTAAGTATTTGTTCATCCAAAGTGAATCTTTTCGGCGGTTGGCAGTATTGATGGAAATTTGAATTCACTCAAATAATGCAGGGTCATATTTAGGGAATGTATTAATAGAAGTTAGATGATAGGTACTAAACTCTACTTTAAATTATACAGAGTATCAAAAGGAGAGGAGATGAATGATGCCAGATTTCACAGTTTTAAACGCAATGCGTCAAAGTTCAGGCAGTCGCACCGAGAACAAAAGTACTGGTAACACTTCCTAAGGTACGCCATATTATGCGTCTGGTAACACTTGGTCATGCGTGTAGTAATAAAAAAAAAAAAAAAAAAACCAGTAGGGGAGCTTGGAGACAAACCCATTTCGATCCAACTGAGTGAGAAGTTGAGCGCTTACTGATCATAGAAGCGGTTGCCTCCGCTTTATCACAGTATGGGAGGTTAGATTATATATATATATATATATATATATATATATATATATATATATATATATATATATACATAGTCAGGAGAAAAGTGAAGCTATGTAGTGCAAGGTAGAGATAGATACAAGGAGAGTGAAACTCCATCTTTCCCCTTTATACACAATGTTAAAGGAGAGAGGTCTTTCACTCCATTGTTTCACTATCCTCATGTTGCCCACGTACTCAGTGCATATGGCATATGTTAACCTTCCTCTGTATATTTGTATATATATACATACATACATAACTGAATATTCAAAGTTTATATTCAGATATACATATTTAGGTAATCTTATTAAGGGCTGATGCATTTTTTATCTCAAAATTTTATCATTTTTCCTTGCGCCCAAGGTTAAATTTTTGGAGAAGATTAAGATTGGGGAGAAAGCTCTCCATTTATTATATTTTAGAACGAAATTCGTTTCAGCCTTCGCTCCAAGATGGCCTTCAGAGTGAACAGTGCAGGGTATACAGTATAGGGGATGGTGCAGCCGTACATAGACCTATATATATTTGTGTTAGATTGTGCAGCCGTACATAGACCTATATATTTGTGTTAGATGAATTCTTTCGTTTGTCCGGTAAGTGCTTTGAACTGACGTGATATATCCAAGGCTTCTTCCATGTCCCCACACGTGCGTCGTCCTTAGGCCTTACTTCTAGGCCTTTTTGCTACTGATTTCTTTCCTTTTTTTTTTTTTTTTTTGTCTGTCTCCATGGAGTGAGATTTCCAACGAGGAGCGTCTGCTCCCTGAAAGTTTTCGTGATAACTCGGAACTTTTTCGCATCCCACCTGCTTGGAAAACATCTCGGTGCTCATTTTACATGCATTCACACGGTCGCTTTTGTCCTTGGTGGTTTTTTTTTTTTTAAATCTATACTGGTGTCTCTGTTGACATCTTTTAAGTGGCTGATGTTGATGAGGTTTTTTTAAAAATGTTTTCCGGTTGTTGCTGCTTTTGTTCGCATATTCACCGCCGACGTTGTTGTCGCAATTGCTGGTTTCGTTGATAATGATGCCCTTGATGGTGTCAGGGCAAACTGGGCTCTGTATATATATGTAACATGTACACACAATCCTTATAAGTGAATACACACACACACACACATGCACACACACACACACACACAGTAGTAGTTGTTATTATTGAAATAATCATTACCGAAGCAAATGTTTTTTTAATAATGATTTATTGAAAGAAAACAATGTTGTATTATTCATATGGTGGTGGGGTGGGGTGGGGCCCTATGTGACCAGGTGCCCTCCCTTAAATCCGCCACCGCACTCTTGTCGAAAACGCACCCCTTCCGTTCGATGGGGGCCGAAACAGGCCTTGCTTCCCCGGTGGTGGTCGGAATCTCGAAGGGCGCCTTGATAGCGTTTGAAAAAAAAAAAAAAAAAAGCGAGGTCATATTATCGTTGCTTTAATCTCTTTCGACGACACAAAACCGACGTTCCCTGAGTAGGGAACTTGATCGGTGGACTAAGCTCCTTGACATGTTTATGAGTATTTTTGTGTTTTCTTGACAATCGTATTTGTCTTTTAAGGTGAGTGTTGGGTTAGATAATGATACAGCTACTTTTATATTTTTTTTTTTTCTTCAGAGGTCTGAGTTAATTACGCACAATTTCACAAGTCGATAATTTGACTATCAGGTTTTGGGGATTTTTTTTAAAGGTTTTGGCTCTAATTTTGATATACTAAACTTCCTGTCGTATTATTCTTCTCCGTAGATGCCATATTATATCATAGTTTTATGCTTGATGCTTATTAATACAACCCTTTATGAGGGTTGTGAATTAATCAGTTCAACTTGTACATGGTTGCCAAACTGATTCCCGAGTTAACTGCAATACTCAAACAAACTGTTTGTTGTAATTTGAATGATTTAGATCTAAAATTGTTCCCGGAAGTAGCTGGTTTTCATATATGCCCCCCAGCCTCCCTCGTCTCCATAGTAGAAACTTCGGCGCATTTTTTTTTCTTCAATTCTTTTAAACGTAACCAAATCACTTACAAACGTGTTGATCTTCCCCTTCAGATATGGCAGACTCTTAAAGTCTATATCACTCGTCATTTCAGTTTGGTTATGTTAGTGTTGTCTAAAACATAACACCCCACTTGATTAATGCAGCCTCTGGTTTTGTGGGGCCTAAGGTCACCTCACCTCAGACGCAGTGTCCTATTTCGTCAGGTGGGACATTGTCCTCCCTGGGACCCCTGGTGCGTCCTCATTTAATTTCACTTCACCTAAGGTGCAAAGGTCATTTTCGTTACTTGAAGTCTTTACCGTTCATTCTGCCAATATGTGTTATTACATTTTTCCTTTCATATTTATCTAATCTACATTCAGTGTAGTTTAACTTTCAGCAGTTTTTGCTACTTCTAAAATGTGGAATAGTTGTCTTAGTGGAGTGGTGGAATTCTCTGATCTCTGTATACAAAGATCAGAGAATTCCATAACTGCTTCTCGCTTAATATACATATATGTATATTTAAGCGAGAAGCCGTTTCATTCTTCCTCTCCGCTGACGTCTTCTGAATTTCAGGTGTATCTGTTTTATTTTTCATTCCCTGATACTTGATTATTCATGACGTTTTTCCTATAACTTGCCTCTCTCTGCAGCCTGATTTCCCTGTGGAGCCTTTTTGGATTTATAGTCTGTTAACTCTGTCCATAAACGGTTTTTAGCTGGAGTCTTGAAGAAAGGAAGTATGCATTAGCCATAAGCCGTTACCGTTTTTAGAAGTCGAATCTCACTTTTTCATAACGCACTTTATTTACAGATAATAATTCTTCTATGACAGTGATAGATACTAGCCTTGATATAGTGCACTTAGCCCCATGG
>NC_087208.1:28726175-28736175 GCF_015104395.2 Macrobrachium nipponense
AATTTCATGTCAATGACCCCTGTGTGCTTGTTCCATGTGAATACGTTTCATTATAATGAAATAATAATAATAATAATAGATAAATAATACCCATTCGTACAATCCACTGGTAAGAAAAGCAGATAAAAAAAAGACAAAAGGCCTCTCTGAGTATGTTGTGCAATTAGAAACCCAAAAGTTCAGTACCCTAAAAAGATTCACCTTGTACTTACTATGTATTTATCTTCTTTCTGTATTTTCTATTAACTTCTGTAGTTTCTTTCAAATGAACACCATATTCTTTGGAAGCTTGAATTTCACGTCAACGTCTCCTGTGGGCTTGTTCCATACGAATAGGATTTATTTGCATAATATGCAATTATATATAATCATATTTATAATCGTAATCCTCTGGAAGGGAATCCACTTCAGCTTCAGTAAATATTATTTGTTTGTCAAGGAAAACGGGAACAATAAGCCTTAAGTTATTTTAACATTGTTGCAATTTTCATAGTTGCGTTTTGAGCTTAACAGACCGTTTCATCTTCCCAGGAGGTGGGTTCTGGAACGGTGCTAAAATGGAATAAGTACTGGATGCTGAAGGCAGTGTTCCCAGTTGCCGTGTGTCGTGATTCAACCTATAAATTGGAATGTGCAATTTGGCAATTTTCTGGCAAGAATTTTATTGAAGATTTGTGGGGAATGACTTAACCCCTTGGGAAAGGCCAAAGCCTCCTAAAACCTGTTGTTTTTATAACTCTTTATAACTGAATCATAGACTGCAATATCTTATTTTGGATTTCCAAGTTTAGCCCGTAACCATTCATTCATGACTTTTTACCTAGAAGCACTTGATGAACCATTTGCAATGTATTAGATGTGGAACGTCGGTGCACACAAGTATAGGTCCGTGCTCTTACGCAGCGGAATGACAAATGATGAATTTTCCATATTAATGATATTGGAAACGAAATTACAATAGGTATTTTGCTCCCAAGAGGTCACAAGGCCTCTGACCATCGCATATTGCAATTTAGACTGAGGTGCGTCAAAAGTATTGGTGTCTTGATCATAGGCCTATCCTTGAGCAACAATGAACTCTTCAAAATATTATGCATTTTACCATCGTTTCCCGTCGCTGGCGCATTTTTATGCTGTCTCTCAAATATAGCATTTACTTTCTATATTTTGGCGTTTTTTATGGGTTCCTTTTATTAGATGGAATTCTGTTGTAGCAGAACATTTTTATCAGTCATATATATATATATATATATATATATATATATTATATATTAATATATATATATATTATGTATATATATATATATATATATATATATATATATATATATGTGTGTGTGTGTGTGTGTGTGTTTGTGTGTGTTTTATACATATATTATTTTTTTATCACATCATCATGATTTATGTATATAAAATCATTAAGCTACAAACGTCCTTTATACCCTCTCTTGATAGCTCGGTGGTTACCGTCGACTGAATTCTCGGCTCGGCCAACGCGGAACCAGAGGAACTTTTCTGGTGATTAGAAATTCATTTTCGATATAATGTGGTTTCGGATCCTACAATAAGCTGTAGGTCCCGTTGCTAGGTGACCAGTTGGTTCCTAGCCACGTAAAAATATCTAATCCTTCGGGCCAGCCCTAGGAGAGCTTGTAAATCAGCTCAGTGGTTCTGGCTAAACTAAGATATACCTAACCCCGGGGTCGACTGAAGTCGTTAGAAGGTATTGTGTCGAAGGATCGAGACCCGACGGTACTGATCCATTAATCACATATAATTCCCCTTCGGTGATCATTCCCCATCAGTGATATTCCCGAAGTAGAGTGGATTGGATATTAAACGACATTTGCTGCATAATGAATCTCTCTCTCTCTCTCAACTCTCTCTCTCTCTCTCTCTCTCTCTCTCTCTCTCTCTCTCTCTCTATATATAATATATATATATATATATATATTATATATATATATATATATATATATATATATATGTATATATATATATATATATATATTATATAATTATATATATATACATATATTGTTAATGTTGTGCTAATGTCATCTTCACTCTAGTTATTAATATTAGTACCAACTAATCATTTTTCTGCTGAAAAAATATTCATAATTCTACGACTCCTTGTGTGATTGATTGTACATTTATGCACTCTTTCCTTTGCTCATTCCATTTCTTTTAGGTAATAACTTATTTGTTTTCTTGTTAGTGACAAATTGAGTTTTATTCATGTTAATTAACGTATAATCACCTCTTTTTTTTATAAACGTCGTTTGCTCCTTCTTCTTCTGCAAGTCTCGTAAAAAAAATAAGCTTCTTATAAGCCATAGGATTGTGAGTGATAACACATGATTGATTACAGTTATAATTCTATGAAAGTCCTCAGCAACAAAGACTGAGTGCGATAGAAACAAACTGTAAACGAACCTGGCTTTTGTCTTGTAAGTTGGAGTGACATATTTTTTTTCACCTTTTAACCCGCATTTAATCACGTTTCACTGCATGTTGACCGTGTCATTCCCGTAGTGTCGGTTTTGCTGTGGCCCCTTCATTCAAAATGACCCTTAATGACACCACAGTGTTGACAAAATCCACGTTTTATGTAAGTGTGCCACCACGTGAGCATATTTGAATTAGTTTGTGTAGATATTCAAATTTTTCTAAGACATTTCTTTCTCATTTTTTTTTTATAATGTTTATGGACCTTTGCCACCATTTCCGACTCGTTTACGTGATTGGTGCTTCTGGAGTGTTTTGCTTTGCATCCTTGAATGGAATCAGCAGACGCCTTCCAAATGTTATTGGAACTCGAGACCCCACTTTGAAGTCTGCCTGTACTATGTAATTTCTTCTGAAAATTTATTTCACCGAAATTGACACCATCTTAGATACCATAGAACTGTCCTGATTTCATATAACCAATCGGAATATTCTCTTGATTCAGTACACGAAGGCTTTTGCAGATCAAATAAATTGCTTTAGTTAATTCATTATAGATGTTGATGGGTGGAGCTTAATTTGTGATAAGTTGAAAGTCAGAAGGTGGGGGGTAATTGGAGGCGTGGCTTCCTTGCAGGGGGCGTGTCATGGCTCGAAAATGCTGAATGGCAACACACAACACTTGACCGATTTTTATGGACGTTATAATAACTGGTTTGAACCGGATATGTCTAGTGATATCTGGTAAGGAGTTCACCGAGTTGTCAGGTAATGCCACCCACTTCTTGGAGGACCCATTGAACTGTGATAATATATTTTTTTTTTTATCTCAGTGTGATAGAGTTTTTCTAATTTGCTGTGGATATATATGTTCTGACTGAAAACTGGCCTTTGGGAATAAATTAACCGAATATTAATTACTTTTTCATTTTAACAAATAATTAAATTGATTTGTTGTTTTCACTTTGAAGTCCCACTTTCCTTCTGTTATCGTAACACAAGATCTTGTCCAGGACTGACTTTCAAGAGGGTTTTGTTTATCGCTCCAGCTGGGTACAGGAAACACTTCATCTTGTAAACATTTCATCTGATTACATTTAGAACTGCTTGATTATTTCTCACCAGCAAGTATCAAGTTTCGCCCAAGGCCTCTACCCACTCCTGCACGAGGCCGTTTTTCCGAAAACAAGAAAGTGCTGATGGACCAGATTGCTGAAATCACTGGGAAGCACATTCAAGCTAAAGTGGCCATGGGAAGAAGACTTTATCGCGTTGAATTATCTCGCTTCTTCAGTATCCCTTAGGGCGTTAGTGCCGTCAGTGCACCTCACGTAGGGCACTGTAGACGTTACTTTTTAGTTCTCAGCAGCATCCCTTCGGCCCATAACTGCAACCCCTTTCATTCTTTTCACTGTACCTCCATTCATATTCTCTTTCTTCCATCTTACTCTCCACCCTCTCCTAACTGTTGATTCATAGTGCGAGGTTTTCCTCCTGTTACACCTTTCAAACCTTTTCACAGTCAGTTTCCGTTTCGGCGCTGATTGACCTCATTGATCCCAGTGCTTGGCCTTTGACCTAAATTCTGTATGCTATTCTAATCGCTTCTTCAGTATGAAAATCGCTTCTTTATTCCAAATCACTTGTGGTACCATTTTCGTGAAAGATCAGATAACCTCAGAAAACAGTCATTGTTGACAGCATTCACAATGTATGATAATGAAATAAATCCAAAGAGAACTCATAATCATATGAGTCAACAAAATAAAATGGAAAAGTAAATCCACAATAATATGTCTGTTTGATCTTGTTATTTAAAATCGAAAGCTTTCTGCTTTGTATTTTAAATAACAAGATCAAACAGACATATTATTGTGGATTTACTTTTCCAATGAAATAAATGAAAGTTAATCTGCGTTATGCCCAAATGTTTCGGCTTAACGGGAATACGGAGTAGCAAGTGGGAAGGTACTTTTACGTGGCACTTGTGTTGTGTGGCAAGTAAAGAAGAAGGAAGTTCCTTTTGGAAAATATGGTCTAGTGTGGCGTCACCTCAAGACAACTGAGAAGCAGCTGAGATATTTCTTTGAAGTTTTCCTCCATCAGCGTTGTGTGTTGGCTTCTGTTCGTCTTTAGCAAATGCCAACGACCTTAAATTGCTTTTTATATTGAACCTACATTTGATACTCATTTGTATTATTCAGGTTTTACAGCTGAGTTTATTGTCGTTCTACCCACTGAAACCCACAAGTATGATTCTCCTGGTTTATCAGTAAGAAAAAAAAATTAGAAATATGTTAATGATCTCACACCTTTGTTCTGTTATTTATAGTCCCTCGTTGGACGAGTAGTTACGTGCTCGCCTACCGATCGGTAGTCGCGAGATGGATTTCCAGCTCTGCCAACGTGGAATCAGAGGAATGTATTTCCGGTGATTAGAAATTCATTTCTCTGTATAATGTGGTTCGATCCTACAATAAGCTGTAGGTCCTGTTGCTAGGTGACCGATTAGTTCCTAGGAGAGCTGTCAATCAGCTCAGTGGTCTGGTCAAACTTTTCTGTCATTTATGCTGAATTTACCATCCTGCTTATTTGCTTTGATAACAATTGGAAGAAGGAAGTGTTTAATTGAGAGAATTTGCATCTTAGAGGAGGACAATCTGAGCTGTTGCTACGAAGGGTACAGACGTTTGTTATGAGATGCTCATCAATGTTTAAAAGAATATTCTGTGGTGTACAAAGTTATCCAAACATAGGTGTTTGAAGTGTGATCTGAATACGAAATCATATCATCAGGAAAACCACAAGTTGCCATATTTTTACGAGGAATTTGTGTCAGACTAAGCACTTTTGTGATCTGCTTAGGTTTTGGATGCACCGTTGTAACTGGTAATGCTCGAGTCTCTCGTAGGCACTGTGGAATGATGATAAAGTTTGAGCTAGCTGCTTGTACCTCCCACCTTATTTTTCCTCTGGACTTTGGATCTATAGTCAATTAATTGTTTATCGCCTTTTTTGCAGGTATTAAAGAAGTTAGTTAGTCAGAATTTACAGAGAGAGTTACTAAGACATCGGCTCTTGTATGAACTTCTTTGCTGTTTGCAGTTTTAATCAGCTGCTCACTCTATGATCCTTTGTGACATTAGAGACCATCGTAAAGTCACTCAAGGAGCTCACTTGTTCCTACTCTATGATTTTCCATGATCTCCCTCTCAATTGTAGATACGCCGCAGGACACAGGATCACCTGCCTCTTCCAGCAACTTGATTCCCTTAAAGACGAGAATTTCGGTCCCAATAAAAGAGTTTCAAGATAAACGTTATTGTGGAACCCTCGAAGCTGCAGTCTCAGCGTAGACCCACCCAGAATTAATAGAGTATACTCTATTAATTCTAGGCCCACCTGCTACCACACGTGACAGCCCTTCCATTCCCAGCAACCTAGTGATAATCTCATGTATCTCTCATGGTTGGAAATAACCTTGGAAGGATGAGACTTATGCCATGGATTAATTTTTATCTCAAGCAGATCATTGTAATGAAAGACCTACTTTTGGTCACATTATCTTGTATTCTGTGATTCAGAGCCTCTCAGCCTCATCAGTGCACGATCTTGCATGCCACCCTGTGGTAGGGGTGTAAGAATACTACCACCGTAGGTCCTACCTGCGTGTCTTTAGTAAAAGGCTAGGGCCACTGCCGATAACTGTGGAAACTGCTGCCTTGCAGTCTTACCACTGTAAAAGGTTAGGCCCACCGTCAATAACTGTGGAAACTGCTGCTTTGCAGTCTTACCTTTTAGTAAAAGGCTGGGCCCACTGCCAATAACTGTGGAAACTGTTGCCTTGCAGTCTTACTTTTTAGTAAAAGGCTAGGCCCACCGCCAATAACTGTGGAAACTGCCGCCTTGCAGTCTTACTTTTTAATAAAAGGCTAGGCCCACCGCCAATACCTGTGGAAACTGCTGCCTTGCAGTCTTACCTTTTAGCAAGAGGCTAGGCCCACCGCCAATAACTGTGGAAACTATTGCCTTGCAGGTGGACTTTTTAGTAAAAGGCTAGGGCCACTGCCGATAACTTTGGAAACTGCTGCCTTGCAGTCTTACCTCTTAGTAAAAGGCTAGGCCCACTGTCGATAACTGTGGAAACTGCTGTCTTGAAGTCTTACCTCTTAGTAAAAGGCTAGACCCACCGCCAATAACTGCGGAAACTATTGCCTTACAGGTGGACTTTTTAGTCAAAGGCAAGGCCCACCGCCAATAACTGCGGAAACTATTGCCTTACAGGTGGACTTTTTAGTCAAAGGCAAGGCCCACCGCCAATAACTGCGGAAACTATTGCCTTACAGGTGGACTTTTTAGTCAAAGGCAAGGCCCACCGCCAATAACTGTGGTTGACGACAGTAAGGGCATACGGTCGTTTTAAAAAACCTCTCTGCCAAACAATAAACCATGCTTGATGTTGTAAGGAAAGGCGCATCAGCCAACCAACCATTAATGTAGGGATAACAATGGAAAAGAAGAAGTGCAAGATCTTGCATTCTCTGATTCAGAGTCTCTCTGCCTCATCAGTGCATGATCATGCAGCAGGTCGCCCAAAAAGTGGCTCATTTTTCATGTGCCACAAATCACTAGATAACTTAGTGACAGTGATTACACAATGGAACATGTTACTTCTCGCTTCTGTGAAATTCCTCTCATCAGATTACACGTACAGTATACACGCATCGTCAACTATTCCTCTCGTGGTGTATATAGATATATCAGATATATTTTATATATGCATCGTGAACTATTCCTCTCTTGGCGTATATAGATATATTAGATATATTTTATATATATACTCATCGTGAACTATTCCTCTCTTGGCGTATATAGATATATCAGATATATTTTATATACGCATCGTGAAAAAATTTTTCACAGTGCAAACATATTGTGTATAGTAAAGAGAAACGTAGTAAATCTAAATATTTTTCCTGTAAACCAATAACAGATAAAAGTTATCAGCAGCATCCTCAACGAGTGGCGATTGCTGATAAGAAATAAATAAGTAAATAAATAAATAGATAAAAAAAAAACATTTTCCAGAACGATCCTTGAAGTTTGCTCTCTCTCTCTCTCTCTCTCTCTCTCTCTCTCTCTCTCTCTCTAAGAGCTGTTTTTCAGTTTTCTGAAAATAACATTATTATTGTGCTGGCTTTGTCTGTCCGTCCGACCTCCTTTCTGTCCGCCCTCAGATCTTAAAAACCACCGAGGCCAGAGGGCTGCAAATTAGTATGTTGATCATCCACCCTCCAATCATCAAACATATCAAATTGCAGCCCTCTAGCCTCAGCAGTTTTTATTTTATTTAAGGTTTTAAAGTTAGCCATAATCGTGCTTCTGGGAACGATGTAGGATAGGCCACCACCGAGAAGTGGTTAAAGTTTCAATGGACGCGGCTTATACAGCATTATACCGAGACCACCGGAAGATTTATCTATTGTCGGTGGCCTTGATTATGCGCTGTAGCGGCGGCTGTACAGAAAACTCGATTGTGACGAAGAAACTTCGGCGCATTTTTCCTTTTTTTTTTCTTTAGTTTTAAGTACGAGGTTTTTTCTAAGCTCCCTTCAACAGCAACACGTTATATAATGGAAATCTGTACTAAGAAGGCTCCTTTTGCTGATCACCGCAGCTTTATGTACACCCAGATCTACGGCGTGGCGATGGGATCTCCCCTTGGGTTCCCCTTTTTTTGTTTTTCCCACAGCCAAAAATGTCTCTATGGGTACCGTCGAAGAGAGGGTCTTCCAGAATTCCAACAAACCGAGGATGTACGTGCGCTACATTGATGACACCTTCGTCTGCGCCGACTCCCAGGATGAGATAGAGCAGCTGCGACGTGCATTCCACGACCACAGCTACCTCACGTTCGCGATCGAACATTGCAAAGACCACCGCCTCCCCTTCCTTGACGTTCTTGTCGAACAGCGAGATTCCGAATTCAGCACGAAGGTGTACACGAAGCCGACGAACCTGGGTATGTGCATGAACGGTGAGAGCGAGTGCCCTGAGAGGTATAAGAAGCGCTCCACCATCAGCACCTTCGTCATGAGGCGTGGCCACGCATGAGGGCCCTCTCACACTGCTCCTCCTGGAATGATACACACAGTGAGTTGGAGCGCGCCGCCCAGGTCCTCATCGACAACGGACACACCAATCGTGCTGTTGATGAATCTATAAGGAAAAATATGGAAGCCTGGTACCACCAGGAACCCCGCCCCGATGTTGCAGAGCCCATCAAGCTGTTCTACAAGGGACACTTCCACCGGAGGTACAAGGAGGACGAACAAGCCCTCAAAAAGATCATCGACGAAAACGTCAGCCCCGCCGACCCAGACAAAAATATTAAGTTAATTATCTATTATAAAACGAAGAAGACGAGCAGCCTGGTGATGAGAAACAACCCTTCGGCGCCCCTGCAGGATCCCTTGAAGAAGACGAGTGTGGTCTACCGTTACACATGCCCCGTCCGAGGATGCCTCGGCAACTACGTCGGTATGACCTCCATGCGTTTCTCCAAGCGAATCTCCTGCCACGCTCAAGAAGGAGCCATCTTCAACCACGCCAGGACTGCTCATAACAAACGGATAAAGAGAAATGATATTATTCCTAATATCGAAATAATAGACCAGACAACGGATCCCCGACGTCTGCGCCTCTAAGAAGCCCTCCATATAGGCAAGGAGAAACCAAATCTTAACATCACCCAAGAAACGTTTCTCCTTCCCACCGCCGCCCGAAGAGCAGCGAACGACCCCCCGACAATATTAGATGATCAGGAGCCCCCACGGGATGACAGGATTCCTGCTACGGACGGAATTCCTGTCGTTCATCCCCAGGCACATACTACTGTGGCGCTCGCACGAGAGAATCCCCGAGACCTTCATCTACGGGCTGCTCATTACGGGCTGCTCTGTAAGCAAGAGCCCGTGCTGGCACAAGGCCAGCTTAATCTTAAACAACAACAACAAGGGCTGCTCTGTGAGCAAGAGCCCGTGCTGGCACAAGGCCAGCTTAATCTTAAACAACGACCTTCGAGGCGAGATCCACGACTTCGTCCAAGACCGGCCCGACCAATGAGAATGCAACTCTAGGTCCGAGCCGCTATAAATAATAATAATAATAATAATAATAATAATAATAATTATTATTATATTATTATTATTATTATTATTATTATTATATTATCATTATTATTATTATTATTATTATTATTATTATTATTATTATCAACTGTTAAAGAGGCACTGTCTTTGTTCGGTTTGTCTGTTTGTATGTCTATCTTTTAGCAGAAGTACGTGAAAATGAATGAACAGACATCGCAATTTCTTTTATGCATTCGCCGATTGGCGTATTTATGAGTCAGTCTCAATCCCAAGGTATTTTTTTTTTCTGTTTGTGACTTACTTTTTAGTTATTGCCACTGAATCACAGTGCAGTGAATCACGGTGATTCAGCTTCCTGCTGTGTTGTGTGCGTGTGTGTGTGTGTGTGTGTGTGTGAG